>NW_027514972.1:0-102681 GCF_048772815.1 Callospermophilus lateralis | reverse complement strand
ATGGAAACATTACGAAAGCAGGCAAAGTATAAAGTGAGGGATAGAATTAGACATTTTCAACAGGGTTGAGTTTCAATATATAAATTAGGAAAAAACAAATATGTAGTCACCAATAGGAGTGACAATTGACAGCATTAGGCAACCTGGACATGGATGTTTTTAGAAATCCATGTTCACTTTCCATTTCGGCTTTGGTACAATCATAAGTGTGACCTTTCCATTTTTTGTCCAGAATATTACTGTGATAATGAGGTGACATGAGTATTTCTTTCACCATTTCTGGGAGCAATATATTGAAGATGTAAAATTAGAATCGGGGGTACAAATAGGTGTACCCTGTTTCTATGAACATAGAGAAAAACCACGAATAGACCATACTGTGAATAAATAATATAACTTTTTTGAAATTTAAATAATGAATTGAACTGATATCTGAAAAATAAAAGGAAATTGTATATTGATATACAATCATTCATTCCAACCAGTTATATATCTAATGGAAATATTAGTGTTTTGGTTTATCATGAAGAGTGTGTGAGTTTTGCTTCAAAATGATTATGGAAATTCAAAATAATGTGTTTGGAAAGAAGTCTCATGAAAAGACCAGTCAAGAAACCCTGACAATACATGTGTTCTGAAGCAAGAAGTGATTAATGTTGAAACAAATGCCTATTAATTTGTGAACTTGGGGATGAAATGTATATCCTATGATGTGCAAAAACTGAAGAAACAATAATGTACCAGTGTCGAATACAAATGAATGACAAATTACATATCATGTCCCATAGGAGTCTACTTGCATTGATGTTAGACTGGGTCAGATACTGTAGAATAATAAGGATTTGTATGCACCCTTCACTGAAGTTAGCAGTCAGTACTAGGAAACAAATATGTATTTCAGGTGGATGAATATTTCTGATTATAATCTTCTGAAAAGTGGATTATAAATCAACATACATGAACATGAATGAATTTAGAGAGTGTATACTAGACACATATATTTCATATTTGGAAAACTTTGGAGAGTATATCTATATCTATATCTATACACACACACACACACACACACACACACACACAACACTCACAGACATTAAAAAGTACCAATATAAATGCCAATCGAAATTCATCAGTAAATATATATCATCCACAGATGCAAAAATATTTATGTTACTGAACATGAGTTTATGTATAATGTTGTTCTTCTAGGACGCTCTCTTATAGGTTGAATTTTCATTTCCAACAGCATTTAGGAGGAGTGAACACTTCTCACAATTTGTATCTGCCAAGACATCCACCTTACAAAAATGTACGTGTGATACCTGGTAGGATTCTATATATGCATATAAATATACATGTGTGAATAAGCTACAGAAATTGGAAACAAGTATTCACATATTTGTTAAGTTTAAAAACACATGGAGAATATTTCAATTAAAATTTGACTAGATGTATAACTCCTACCTTATATAATGCAAATGTCAAGTCCAACTATAGAACATGTCTCCTCTGAAGTGCTTGTATTTCTATTGTGTTGGGTTAATTTTCCCCATTATATTAGGATGAATAGTCTGAGTCTACTAGGTATGGGTTAGTGTCAGGGATTCAGTACTTCGAATGAAAAATTGGAAAATGAATCCAATGTGTATGTAAATATATGCTGCACACATATACTCCCGCTCTCATCCAAAACAATGCCTTGACATTACCTTCACCCCAAGTAAGACACAATTAGAGAAGAAGAGTTACACAATCAGTGAATACATATCTGGAATGGAAAATGCTCAGGAGTTCACAACCTTGGAGGTGGTTTAGGAGTTTCCAAAAGTAAGGGACATGGTAAACACTCCACAAACATGTAACTCTGCTGGCCTAAAAACTGTTTGAGAAACTGCCTCTGAGCTTCCGCACTTGAAATATATGTTGTTTTCATGAGATTTGGCTTCCTTTGTAGTGAGACCATCAAAGCTGGGTCTGCATCTATGTGACCTGGAGGACATGGTTTCTTATTTTCCAATGAACAAGATGAAGCAGTGCTGAATCCTCTCTTTATAGGTAAACTGAGGCCACTGGGGACTAAGTGTCTCCCCGTCTCCCCGTGTGGACTGTGAAGCCATTTGGTCCTCCTCCACTTTTTGTGGTTTTTAGGCTGCTGCACTGTGAGTTTGGTATTTGTTTCACGAAATACTAGCAGCTAAACTGGGACACAGTGCTGGAGGGAGTTCTGTCACGTGTGGTGGGTCAGGGTCTGCAAGAGAATGCACCAACTAGGCTTCTATCTCTCACAGCTTGCCCCATTGCCCCCTTGTCCATATCAACCTGATTCTTAATTTTCCTCTTAAAACTCTCCATATAACAAGATGCCTTTACATATAAGTGTCTGCTGGCAGCACCATGTCAGTTACAAGCCATTTGGAATCCAATGGTAGATCCACATGGCCCTACCACGGATGTTTTATCAAACACCTCCCCAGCACTGCTCTAGACCCACTACTCAGCAGGCTCCAACTTACTGGCATCTCTGTTCTACACCATTTTTATGAAACTCAGTAAATCAAGGCACTGTCTGGTATACTCATGATCAGCAATAGGACATCCAATGTTTCTCCAGTGCCACCTGGTCATAGGAATTTCAAAAATTTCATGGTATTTATCTAGCCATTTTTCAAGCATGAAGTTGGAGGCACTGTGGGTTTCAATTCATTCAGCAAAGATTAAATGGTGAGGAAGCTCAATTCAATGAAATCTCTGGAGAAATCTCACAGGCAAGGCTTCCCAAAGAATGGACAAAAGGTCACATTAGGCCAGGCCCATTGAGGTCTACAATGTGAGGTGCATGTGTGTTTTGACTCTCAACTATGGCTGCCATTTCTTTAAGAATAAAATCATGTGATATCCTTGCTGAGATTCCCAGGCCTCTGTGGAAATCTACCCGGGGCCTAGGTCTCAGTTTCCAAGTGCGACTTTCATGCGTGGCCTCTTAAAATCCCAACAAAATTCATAGCAATGCTTCTCTGAGTTCAGTTCCAAAACCCAGTGTTTAAGGGGAATCACACCAGAGTTCAAGCCCACGTGGAACCAGTCATTTTTTCCAATGCCACACAAATGACCAACATTAAAACCAAAACACTCCCACATGGGCCTCACCTTATTCCATATAGTCAATCATCTTAAACTCTGGCTGGAGGTTTCCATGAGGGGTGCAGCCCAAGACAGTGTCCAAAATCAGCTCGTTTGCCCCTCATTTGCCTAAAGTCAGGGTAGCCTGGACACTGTTGCTGTGAACCAGGAGTGAACAAATAAGCCTGCCGTTAATACTTCTATGTTTCTCCAATTTGAGGGCTACTGATTTTAGGTATCGATTCTTTAGGTGATTTAGAGTCATGCGAAAACACAAGCACCTCTGCAGGGCTTTGAAGAACTCATTTGACTCACAGAATCCCTATTCATATTTTTTGGAGTGCAGGAACCTAACAGAGGAAGGCAAGAGTCTTCATCCACAATGAATGATATTTTTTGCCATTCTGGTTTTGGAAGCTCACATGGGATCATTCTTAAGATCCATCAGGTGCTGAGAATGTAAGTCACAGCCACACACAGGACCAAGAGGCTGATAAAGACACATCCCTTTCCAAAGCAATTAAGCAAAGAACCACAGGTGAGGCCCATTCATTTCCATTTGAAAACTGTTTCTTCAGGCTTCACAAAGGGGTGGCCTGTGGCAAAGAACTTCCTGACATTCAGTGCAACACAACAATAAGTAAGCAAAAAGCCCAAAGCAGTGTTTCTGCGCTGAGACTTTCCTGGTCACACTGATATCTGAGTTTTCTGAGATGCTCGCCATTCTCTTCAACTATCCTTTACATGGCCATGTCACAGAGCTTGGAGGTGGTACATATTTTGGACACAAATCCCTGAGCCCATTCTGGACAGTGGCCAGAATTCAGGAAGAAAACAACAACTTAGAAAGATAGCAGGTGTTGCACATTGATAAGACAAGCTGCAGTCCATTCATATATTGGGCAGGATGAATTATAGGGAAGATTTATACTAGACAGGACACATCCATTAATGCATTCTCTTTTCTAATGTCTACAACAACGGACACAGTGGGATACACATAAACAGAAACACTCGCCTTGTCAAATGACTTACTAGAAACTGTCTGCTCCAAACCAAACAAACCGCCTTTTCGATCTATTCTCAGAACATGAGACAATACAACAAACCCACACCCACTCCCACAAAGGCACCTCCTTCCCCCAAGTAGGTCTGTGACTATCCAGAGTGTCCTCTGACTGGTGGGCCATTCTATGTTCCCCCAAAATGGCCTGTCTTCTCTCAGATCTTGTTTCCTTGACCAACTCTGTGAAGATGTCAGGAAAAAGTGGTTAGCCACTACCTGTTTTCTCAGGAAAGGTCCATCTTGAGAGCTCTCCTGGCATTTGGCCATCCTCACATCATTAGGTACCAAGAAAACTGACTATGTCCTTGGTAAATCCAAACAAGTGAGCCCACTGGGCCTGGGACTGGGACTGCCTTGGGTGCCTGGCTTCTTGGATACCAAGTTCAGAGAGTTCCATCACCAAGGAAATGAGGTATGTCACATTCTTTGGAACTGAATGAGGTCACTGCCTTGGCAACCACTTTGTCCTAACAGTTGCTTCCAAGGGTTACATAAGATGGAGGTTTCCCCTACTTCCTGTGACACTTTCATAAGGTAGAATGTATATCAACCATTGGCACCCGGGAACAGCTCTCCACTCAGGCCTGGATCATTCCACCTTGTCTACAATAAGAAGAGAGAGGCAGATTCAGACACATCCCTTCATCCTGACCAGGTTGTTTGCCATGGAAGTTGACTTTTGCTCTCTCAGGTGCTTCATACCTGCCTACAACTTCTCCAGGTATCATTTGTGCATGGACATTTGAGGTTCTCATCTGGTGGAAGATCCCCAACTTTCCTGTATTGTAAGAACCCCTCTGTCCCTGCTCTTCTGTAAAATGATTGAGGGAACAGTGTATACTTGGGGTTAAAAACAGGTTTGATTTGGTGACGAATGATTCTGTGCGATGAATAATGGGATTGGGAACCTGCAATATTTACAAAAATATAGAGGTGAAATATAAGTATGAAAAAAGAAATCTAGGTATGCTTTGAAGCCCAGAAGGGTTTTGCCCTTGATTGGGATACTTAGCTTTGAATTATGTTCTGCAAAGATGTCTCAGATAATTTGATATACAATGGCATAGGACCTTGTACATTGGATGATTGAATTTAGAAGAGAACATCCAGTCAAAAAGGGATATTCAGTAGGATTAGGAAGATAGTCGGTAGGTTTAGGAAGACGAGTGAGTATAGGATTTGGACCAAAAGTTCTTTAGCAATAGACTTTTGGTTATAGAGTGAATGTAAATGTCAGCACATATGAAGAGTCAGACACTATGTTGAACTGGGGAAAATATGTACAAAAGCAGATATCAATGGAAACATTACGAAAGCAGGCAAAGTATAAAGTGAGGGATAGAATTAGACATTTTCAACAGGGTTGAGTTTCAATATATAAATTAGGAAAAAACAAATATGTAGTCACCAATAGGAGTGACAATTGACAGCATTAGGCAACCTGGACATGGATGTTTTTAGAAATCCATGTTCACTTTCCATTTCGGCTTTGGTACAATCATAAGTGTGACCTTTCCATTTTTTGTCCAGAATATTACTGTGATAATGAGGTGACATGAGTATTTCTTTCACCATTTCTGGGAGCAATATATTGAAGATGTAAAATTAGAATCGGGGGTACAAATAGGTGTACCCTGTTTCTATGAACATAGAGAAAAACCACGAATAGACCATACTGTGAATAAATAATATAACTTTTTTGAAATTTAAATAATGAATTGAACTGATATCTGAAAAATAAAAGGAAATTGTATATTGATATACAATCATTCATTCCAACCAGTTATATATCTAATGGAAATATTAGTGTTTTGGTTTATCATGAAGAGTGTGTGAGTTTTGCTTCAAAATGATTATGGAAATTCAAAATAATGTGTTTGGAAAGAAGTCTCATGAAAAGACCAGTCAAGAAACCCTGACAATACATGTGTTCTGAAGCAAGAAGTGATTAATGTTGAAACAAATGCCTATTAATTTGTGAACTTGGGGATGAAATGTATATCCTATGATGTGCAAAAACTGAAGAAACAATAATGTACCAGTGTCGAATACAAATGAATGACAAATTACATATCATGTCCCATAGGAGTCTACTTGCATTGATGTTAGACTGGGTCAGATACTGTAGAATAATAAGGATTTGTATGCACCCTTCACTGAAGTTAGCAGTCAGTACTAGGAAACAAATATGTATTTCAGGTGGATGAATATTTCTGATTATAATCTTCTGAAAAGTGGATTATAAATCAACATACATGAACATGAATGAATTTAGAGAGTGTATACTAGACACATATATTTCATATTTGGAAAACTTTGGAGAGTATATCTATATCTATATCTATACACACACACACACACACACACACACACACACAACACTCACAGACATTAAAAAGTACCAATATAAATGCCAATCGAAATTCATCAGTAAATATATATCATCCACAGATGCAAAAATATTTATGTTACTGAACATGAGTTTATGTATAATGTTGTTCTTCTAGGACGCTCTCTTATAGGTTGAATTTTCATTTCCAACAGCATTTAGGAGGAGTGAACACTTCTCACAATTTGTATCTGCCAAGACATCCACCTTACAAAAATGTACGTGTGATACCTGGTAGGATTCTATATATGCATATAAATATACATGTGTGAATAAGCTACAGAAATTGGAAACAAGTATTCACATATTTGTTAAGTTTAAAAACACATGGAGAATATTTCAATTAAAATTTGACTAGATGTATAACTCCTACCTTATATAATGCAAATGTCAAGTCCAACTATAGAACATGTCTCCTCTGAAGTGCTTGTATTTCTATTGTGTTGGGTTAATTTTCCCCATTATATTAGGATGAATAGTCTGAGTCTACTAGGTATGGGTTAGTGTCAGGGATTCAGTACTTCGAATGAAAAATTGGAAAATGAATCCAATGTGTATGTAAATATATGCTGCACACATATACTCCCGCTCTCATCCAAAACAATGCCTTGACATTACCTTCACCCCAAGTAAGACACAATTAGAGAAGAAGAGTTACACAATCAGTGAATACATATCTGGAATGGAAAATGCTCAGGAGTTCACAACCTTGGAGGTGGTTTAGGAGTTTCCAAAAGTAAGGGACATGGTAAACACTCCACAAACATGTAACTCTGCTGGCCTAAAAACTGTTTGAGAAACTGCCTCTGAGCTTCCGCACTTGAAATATATGTTGTTTTCATGAGATTTGGCTTCCTTTGTAGTGAGACCATCAAAGCTGGGTCTGCATCTATGTGACCTGGAGGACATGGTTTCTTATTTTCCAATGAACAAGATGAAGCAGTGCTGAATCCTCTCTTTATAGGTAAACTGAGGCCACTGGGGACTAAGTGTCTCCCCGTCTCCCCGTGTGGACTGTGAAGCCATTTGGTCCTCCTCCACTTTTTGTGGTTTTTAGGCTGCTGCACTGTGAGTTTGGTATTTGTTTCACGAAATACTAGCAGCTAAACTGGGACACAGTGCTGGAGGGAGTTCTGTCACGTGTGGTGGGTCAGGGTCTGCAAGAGAATGCACCAACTAGGCTTCTATCTCTCACAGCTTGCCCCATTGCCCCCTTGTCCATATCAACCTGATTCTTAATTTTCCTCTTAAAACTCTCCATATAACAAGATGCCTTTACATATAAGTGTCTGCTGGCAGCACCATGTCAGTTACAAGCCATTTGGAATCCAATGGTAGATCCACATGGCCCTACCATGGATGTTTTATCAAACACCTCCCCAGCACTGCTCTAGACCCACTACTCAGCAGGCTCCAACTTACTGGCATCTCTGTTCTACACCATTTTTATGAAACTCAGTAAATCAAGGCACTGTCTGGTATACTCATGATCAGCAATAGGACATCCAATGTTTCTCCAGTGCCACCTGGTCATAGGAATTTCAAAAATTTCATGGTATTTATCTAGCCATTTTTCAAGCATGAAGTTGGAGGCACTGTGGGTTTCAATTCATTCAGCAAAGATTAAATGGTGAGGAAGCTCAATTCAATGAAATCTCTGGAGAAATCTCACAGGCAAGGCTTCCCAAAAAATGGACAAAAGGTCACATTAGGCCAGGCCCATTGAGGTCTACAATGTGAGGTGCATGTGTGTTTTGACTCTCAACTATGGCTGCCATTTCTTTAAGAATAAAATCATGTGATATCCTTGCTGAGATTCCCAGGCCTCTGTGGAAATCTACCCGGGGCCTAGGTCTCAGTTTCCAAGTGCGACTTTCATGCGTGGCCTCTTAAAATCCCAACAAAATTCATAGCAATGCTTCTCTGAGTTCAGTTCCAAAACCCAGTGTTTAAGGGGAATCACACCAGAGTTCAAGCCCACGTGGAACCAGTCATTTTTTCCAATGCCACACAAATGACCAACATTAAAACCAAAACACTCCCACATGGGCCTCACCTTATTCCATATAGTCAATCATCTTAAACTCTGGCTGGAGGTTTCCATGAGGGGTGCAGCCCAAGACAGTGTCCAAAATCAGCTCGTTTGCCCCTCATTTGCCTAAAGTCAGGGTAGCCTGGACACTGTTGCTGTGAACCAGGAGTGAACAAATAAGCCTGCCGTTAATACTTCTATGTTTCTCCAATTTGAGGGCTACTGATTTTAGGTATCGATTCTTTAGGTGATTTAGAGTCATGCGAAAACACAAGCACCTCTGCAGGGCTTTGAAGAACTCATTTGACTCACAGAATCCCTATTCATATTTTTTGGAGTGCAGGAACCTAACAGAGGAAGGCAAGAGTCTTCATCCACAATGAATGATATTTTTTGCCATTCTGGTTTTGGAAGCTCACATGGGATCATTCTTAAGATCCATCAGGTGCTGAGAATGTAAGTCACAGCCACACACAGGACCAAGAGGCTGATAAAGACACATCCCTTTCCAAAGCAATTAAGCAAAGAACCACAGGTGAGGCCCATTCATTTCCATTTGAAAACTGTTTCTTCAGGCTTCACAAAGGGGTGGCCTGTGGCAAAGAACTTCCTGACATTCAGTGCAACACAACAATAAGTAAGCAAAAAGCCCAAAGCAGTGTTTCTGCGCTGAGACTTTCCTGGTCACACTGATATCTGAGTTTTCTGAGATGCTCGCCATTCTCTTCAACTATCCTTTACATGGCCATGTCACAGAGCTTGGAGGTGGTACATATTTTGGACACAAATCCCTGAGCCCATTCTGGACAGTGGCCAGAATTCAGGAAGAAAACAACAACTTAGAAAGATAGCAGGTGTTGCACATTGATAAGACAAGCTGCAGTCCATTCATATATTGGGCAGGATGAATTATAGGGAAGATTTATACTAGACAGGACACATCCATTAATGCATTCTCTTTTCTAATGTCTACAACAACGGACACAGTGGGATACACATAAACAGAAACACTCGCCTTGTCAAATGACTTACTAGAAACTGTCTGCTCCAAACCAAACAAACCGCCTTTTCGATCTATTCTCAGAACATGAGACAATACAACAAACCCACACCCACTCCCACAAAGGCACCTCCTTCCCCCAAGTAGGTCTGTGACTATCCAGAGTGTCCTCTGACTGGTGGGCCATTCTATGTTCCCCCGAAATGGCCTGTCTTCTCTCAGATCTTGTTTCCTTGACCAACTCTGTGAAGATGTCAGGAAAAAGTGGTTAGCCACTACCTGTTTTCTCAGGAAAGGTCCATCTTGAGAGCTCTCCTGGCATTTGGCCATCCTCACATCATTAGGTACCAAGAAAACTGACTATGTCCTTGGTAAATCCAAACAAGTGAGCCCACTGGGCCTGGGACTGGGACTGCCTTGGGTGCCTGGCTTCTTGGATACCAAGTTCAGAGAGTTCCATCACCAAGGAAATGAGGTATGTCACATTCTTTGGAACTGAATGAGGTCACTGCCTTGGCAACCACTTTGTCCTAACAGTTGCTTCCAAGGGTTACATAAGATGGAGGTTTCCCCTACTTCCTGTGACACTTTCATAAGGTAGAATGTATATCAACCATTGGCACCCGGGAACAGCTCTCCACTCAGGCCTGGATCATTCCACCTTGTCTACAATAAGAAGAGAGAGGCAGATTCAGACACATCCCTTCATCCTGACCAGGTTGTTTGCCATGGAAGTTGACTTTTGCTCTCTCAGGTGCTTCATACCTGCCTACAACTTCTCCAGGTATCATTTGTGCATGGACATTTGAGGTTCTCATCTGGTGGAAGATCCCCAACTTTCCTGTATTGTAAGAACCCCTCTGTCCCTGCTCTTCTGTAAAATGATTGAGGGAACAGTGTATACTTGGGGTTAAAAACAGGTTTGATTTGGTGACGAATGATTCTGTGCGATGAATAATGGGATTGGGAACCTGCAATATTTACAAAAATATAGAGGTGAAATATAAGTATGAAAAAAGAAATCTAGGTATGCTTTGAAGCCCAGAAGGGTTTTGCCCTTGATTGGGATACTTAGCTTTGAATTATGTTCTGCAAAGATGTCTCAGATAATTTGATATACAATGGCATAGGACCTTGTACATTGGATGATTGAATTTAGAAGAGAACATCCAGTCAAAAAGGGATATTCAGTAGGATTAGGAAGATAGTCGGTAGGTTTAGGAAGACGAGTGAGTATAGGATTTGGACCAAAAGTTCTTTAGCAATAGACTTTTGGTTATAGAGTGAATGTAAATGTCAGCACATATGAAGAGTCAGACACTATGTTGAACTGGGGAAAATATGTAGAAAAGCAGATATCAATGGAAACATTACGAAAGCAGGCAAAGTATAAAGTGAGGGATAGAATTAGACATTTTCAACAGGGTTGAGTTTCAATATATAAATTAGGAAAAAACAAATATGTAGTCACCAATAGGAGTGACAATTGACAGCATTAGGCAACCTGGACATGGATGTTTTTAGAAATCCATGTTCACTTTCCATTTCGGCTTTGGTACAATCATAAGTGTGACCTTTCCATTTTTTGTCCAGAATATTACTGTGATAATGAGGTGACATGAGTATTTCTTTCACCATTTCTGGGAGCAATATATTGAAGATGTAAAATTAGAATCGGGGGTACAAATAGGTGTACCCTGTTTCTATGAACATAGAGAAAAACCACGAATAGACCATACTGTGAATAAATAATATAACTTTTTTGAAATTTAAATAATGAATTGAACTGATATCTGAAAAATAAAAGGAAATTGTATATTGATATACAATCATTCATTCCAACCAGTTATATATCTAATGGAAATATTAGTGTTTTGGTTTATCATGAAGAGTGTGTGAGTTTTGCTTCAAAATGATTATGGAAATTCAAAATAATGTGTTTGGAAAGAAGTCTCATGAAAAGACCAGTCAAGAAACCCTGACAATACATGTGTTCTGAAGCAAGAAGTGATTAATGTTGAAACAAATGCCTATTAATTTGTGAACTTGGGGATGAAATGTATATCCTATGATGTGCAAAAACTGAAGAAACAATAATGTACCAGTGTCGAATACAAATGAATGACAAATTACATATCATGTCCCATAGGAGTCTACTTGCATTGATGTTAGACTGGGTCAGATACTGTAGAATAATAAGGATTTGTATGCACCCTTCACTGAAGTTAGCAGTCAGTACTAGGAAACAAATATGTATTTCAGGTGGATGAATATTTCTGATTATAATCTTCTGAAAAGTGGATTATAAATCAACATACATGAACATGAATGAATTTAGAGAGTGTATACTAGACACATATATTTCATATTTGGAAAACTTTGGAGAGTATATCTATATCTATATCTATACACACACACACACACACACGCACACAAAACACTCACAGACATTAAAAAGTACCAATATAAATGCCAATCGAAATTCATCAGTAAATATATATCATCCACAGATGCAAAAATATTTATGTTACTGAACATGAGTTTATGTATAATGTTGTTCTTCTAGGACGCTCTCTTATAGGTTGAATTTTCATTTCCAACAGCATTTAGGAGGAGTGAACACTTCTCACAATTTGTATCTGCCAAGACATCCACCTTACAAAAATGTACGTGTGATACCTGGTAGGATTCTATATATGCATATAAATATACATGTGTGAATAAGCTACAGAAATTGGAAACAAGTATTCACATATTTGTTAAGTTTAAAAACACATGGAGAATATTTCAATTAAAATTTGACTAGATGTATAACTCCTACCTTATATAATGCAAATGTCAAGTCCAACTATAGAACATGTCTCCTCTGAAGTGCTTGTATTTCTATTGTGTTGGGTTAATTTTCCCCATTATATTAGGATGAATAGTCTGAGTCTACTAGGTATGGGTTAGTGTCAGGGATTCAGTACTTCGAATGAAAAATTGGAAAATGAATCCAATGTGTATGTAAATATATGCTGCACACATATACTCCCGCTCTCATCCAAAACAATGCCTTGACATTACCTTCACCCCAAGTAAGACACAATTAGAGAAGAAGAGTTACACAATCAGTGAATACATATCTGGAATGGAAAATGCTCAGGAGTTCACAACCTTGGAGGTGGTTTAGGAGTTTCCAAAAGTAAGGGACATGGTAAACACTCCACAAACATGTAACTCTGCTGGCCTAAAAACTGTTTGAGAAACTGCCTCTGAGCTTCCGCACTTGAAATATATGTTGTTTTCATGAGATTTGGCTTCCTTTGTAGTGAGACCATCAAAGCTGGGTCTGCATCTATGTGACCTGGAGGACATGGTTTCTTATTTTCCAATGAACAAGATGAAGCAGTGCTGAATCCTCTCTTTATAGGTAAACTGAGGCCACTGGGGACTAAGTGTCTCCCCGTCTCCCCGTGTGGACTGTGAAGCCATTTGGTCCTCCTCCACTTTTTGTGGTTTTTAGGCTGCTGCACTGTGAGTTTGGTATTTGTTTCACGAAATACTAGCAGCTAAACTGGGACACAGTGCTGGAGGGAGTTCTGTCACGTGTGGTGGGTCAGGGTCTGCAAGAGAATGCACCAACTAGGCTTCTATCTCTCACAGCTTGCCCCATTGCCCCCTTGTCCATATCAACCTGATTCTTAATTTTCCTCTTAAAACTCTCCATATAACAAGATGCCTTTACATATAAGTGTCTGCTGGCAGCACCATGTCAGTTACAAGCCATTTGGAATCCAATGGTAGATCCACATGGCCCTACCACGGATGTTTTATCAAACACCTCCCCAGCACTGCTCTAGACCCACTACTCAGCAGGCTCCAACTTACTGGCATCTCTGTTCTACACCATTTTTATGAAACTCAGTAAATCAAGGCACTGTCTGGTATACTCATGATCAGCAATAGGACATCCAATGTTTCTCCAGTGCCACCTGGTCATAGGAATTTCAAAAATTTCATGGTATTTATCTAGCCATTTTTCAAGCATGAAGTTGGAGGCACTGTGGGTTTCAATTCATTCAGCAAAGATTAAATGGTGAGGAAGCTCAATTCAATGAAATCTCTGGAGAAATCTCACAGGCAAGGCTTCCCAAAGAATGGACAAAAGGTCACATTAGGCCAGGCCCATTGAGGTCTACAATGTGAGGTGCATGTGTGTTTTGACTCTCAACTATGGCTGCCATTTCTTTAAGAATAAAATCATGTGATATCCTTGCTGAGATTCCCAGGCCTCTGTGGAAATCTACCCGGGGCCTAGGTCTCAGTTTCCAAGTGCGACTTTCATGCGTGGCCTCTTAAAATCCCAACAAAATTCATAGCAATGCTTCTCTGAGTTCAGTTCCAAAACCCAGTGTTTAAGGGGAATCACACCAGAGTTCAAGCCCACGTGGAACCAGTCATTTTTTCCAATGCCACACAAATGACCAACATTAAAACCAAAACACTCCCACATGGGCCTCACCTTATTCCATATAGTCAATCATCTTAAACTCTGGCTGGAGGTTTCCATGAGGGGTGCAGCCCAAGACAGTGTCCAAAATCAGCTCGTTTGCCCCTCATTTGCCTAAAGTCAGGGTAGCCTGGACACTGTTGCTGTGAACCAGGAGTGAACAAATAAGCCTGCCGTTAATACTTCTATGTTTCTCCAATTTGAGGGCTACTGATTTTAGGTATCGATTCTTTAGGTGATTTAGAGTCATGCGAAAACACAAGCACCTCTGCAGGGCTTTGAAGAACTCATTTGACTCACAGAATCCCTATTCATATTTTTTGGAGTGCAGGAACCTAACAGAGGAAGGCAAGAGTCTTCATCCACAATGAATGATATTTTTTGCCATTCTGGTTTTGGAAGCTCACATGGGATCATTCTTAAGATCCATCAGGTGCTGAGAATGTAAGTCACAGCCACACACAGGACCAAGAGGCTGATAAAGACACATCCCTTTCCAAAGCAATTAAGCAAAGAACCACAGGTGAGGCCCATTCATTTCCATTTGAAAACTGTTTCTTCAGGCTTCACAAAGGGGTGGCCTGTGGCAAAGAACTTCCTGACATTCAGTGCAACACAACAATAAGTAAGCAAAAAGCCCAAAGCAGTGTTTCTGCGCTGAGACTTTCCTGGTCACACTGATATCTGAGTTTTCTGAGATGCTCGCCATTCTCTTCAACTATCCTTTACATGGCCATGTCACAGAGCTTGGAGGTGGTACATATTTTGGACACAAATCCCTGAGCCCATTCTGGACAGTGGCCAGAATTCAGGAAGAAAACAACAACTTAGAAAGATAGCAGGTGTTGCACATTGATAAGACAAGCTGCAGTCCATTCATATATTGGGCAGGATGAATTATAGGGAAGATTTATACTAGACAGGACACATCCATTAATGCATTCTCTTTTCTAATGTCTACAACAACGGACACAGTGGGATACACATAAACAGAAACACTCGCCTTGTCAAATGACTTACTAGAAACTGTCTGCTCCAAACCAAACAAACCGCCTTTTCGATCTATTCTCAGAACATGAGACAATACAACAAACCCACACCCACTCCCACAAAGGCACCTCCTTCCCCCAAGTAGGTCTGTGACTATCCAGAGTGTCCTCTGACTGGTGGGCCATTCTATGTTCCCCCGAAATGGCCTGTCTTCTCTCAGATCTTGTTTCCTTGACCAACTCTGTGAAGATGTCAGGAAAAAGTGGTTAGCCACTACCTGTTTTCTCAGGAAAGGTCCATCTTGAGAGCTCTCCTGGCATTTGGCCATCCTCACATCATTAGGTACCAAGAAAACTGACTATGTCCTTGGTAAATCCAAACAAGTGAGCCCACTGGGCCTGGGACTGGGACTGCCTTGGGTGCCTGGCTTCTTGGATACCAAGTTCAGAGAGTTCCATCACCAAGGAAATGAGGTATGTCACATTCTTTGGAACTGAATGAGGTCACTGCCTTGGCAACCACTTTGTCCTAACAGTTGCTTCCAAGGGTTACATAAGATGGAGGTTTCCCCTACTTCCTGTGACACTTTCATAAGGTAGAATGTATATCAACCATTGGCACCCGGGAACAGCTCTCCACTCAGGCCTGGATCATTCCACCTTGTCTACAATAAGAAGAGAGAGGCAGATTCAGACACATCCCTTCATCCTGACCAGGTTGTTTGCCATGGAAGTTGACTTTTGCTCTCTCAGGTGCTTCATACCTGCCTACAACTTCTCCAGGTATCATTTGTGCATGGACATTTGAGGTTCTCATCTGGTGGAAGATCCCCAACTTTCCTGTATTGTAAGAACCCCTCTGTCCCTGCTCTTCTGTAAAATGATTGAGGGAACAGTGTATACTTGGGGTTAAAAACAGGTTTGATTTGGTGACGAATGATTCTGTGCGATGAATAATGGGATTGGGAACCTGCAATATTTACAAAAATATAGAGGTGAAATATAAGTATGAAAAAAGAAATCTAGGTATGCTTTGAAGCCCAGAAGGGTTTTGCCCTTGATTGGGATACTTAGCTTTGAATTATGTTCTGCAAAGATGTCTCAGATAATTTGATATACAATGGCATAGGACCTTGTACATTGGATGATTGAATTTAGAAGAGAACATCCAGTCAAAAAGGGATATTCAGTAGGATTAGGAAGATAGTCGGTAGGTTTAGGAAGACGAGTGAGTATAGGATTTGGACCAAAAGTTCTTTAGCAATAGACTTTTGGTTATAGAGTGAATGTAAATGTCAGCACATATGAAGAGTCAGACACTATGTTGAACTGGGGAAAATATGTACAAAAGCAGATATCAATGGAAACATTACGAAAGCAGGCAAAGTATAAAGTGAGGGATAGAATTAGACATTTTCAACAGGGTTGAGTTTCAATATATAAATTAGGAAAAAACAAATATGTAGTCACCAATAGGAGTGACAATTGACAGCATTAGGCAACCTGGACATGGATGTTTTTAGAAATCCATGTTCACTTTCCATTTCGGCTTTGGTACAATCATAAGTGTGACCTTTCCATTTTTTGTCCAGAATATTACTGTGATAATGAGGTGACATGAGTATTTCTTTCACCATTTCTGGGAGCAATATATTGAAGATGTAAAATTAGAATCGGGGGTACAAATAGGTGTACCCTGTTTCTATGAACATAGAGAAAAACCACGAATAGACCATACTGTGAATAAATAATATAACTTTTTTGAAATTTAAATAATGAATTGAACTGATATCTGAAAAATAAAAGGAAATTGTATATTGATATACAATCATTCATTCCAACCAGTTATATATCTAATGGAAATATTAGTGTTTTGGTTTATCATGAAGAGTGTGTGAGTTTTGCTTCAAAATGATTATGGAAATTCAAAATAATGTGTTTGGAAAGAAGTCTCATGAAAAGACCAGTCAAGAAACCCTGACAATACATGTGTTCTGAAGCAAGAAGTGATTAATGTTGAAACAAATGCCTATTAATTTGTGAACTTGGGGATGAAATGTATATCCTATGATGTGCAAAAACTGAAGAAACAATAATGTACCAGTGTCGAATACAAATGAATGACAAATTACATATCATGTCCCATAGGAGTCTACTTGCATTGATGTTAGACTGGGTCAGATACTGTAGAATAATAAGGATTTGTATGCACCCTTCACTGAAGTTAGCAGTCAGTACTAGGAAACAAATATGTATTTCAGGTGGATGAATATTTCTGATTATAATCTTCTGAAAAGTGGATTATAAATCAACATACATGAACATGAATGAATTTAGAGAGTGTATACTAGACACATATATTTCATATTTGGAAAACTTTGGAGAGTATATCTATATCTATATCTATACACACACACACACACACACGCACACACAACACTCACAGACATTAAAAAGTACCAATATAAATGCCAATCGAAATTCATCAGTAAATATATATCATCCACAGATGCAAAAATATTTATGTTACTGAACATGAGTTTATGTATAATGTTGTTCTTCTAGGACGCTCTCTTATAGGTTGAATTTTCATTTCCAACAGCATTTAGGAGGAGTGAACACTTCTCACAATTTGTATCTGCCAAGACATCCACCTTACAAAAATGTACGTGTGATACCTGGTAGGATTCTATATATGCATATAAATATACATGTGTGAATAAGCTACAGAAATTGGAAACAAGTATTCACATATTTGTTAAGTTTAAAAACACATGGAGAATATTTCAATTAAAATTTGACTAGATGTATAACTCCTACCTTATATAATGCAAATGTCAAGTCCAACTATAGAACATGTCTCCTCTGAAGTGCTTGTATTTCTATTGTGTTGGGTTAATTTTCCCCATTATATTAGGATGAATAGTCTGAGTCTACTAGGTATGGGTTAGTGTCAGGGATTCAGTACTTCGAATGAAAAATTGGAAAATGAATCCAATGTGTATGTAAATATATGCTGCACACATATACTCCCGCTCTCATCCAAAACAATGCCTTGACATTACCTTCACCCCAAGTAAGACACAATTAGAGAAGAAGAGTTACACAATCAGTGAATACATATCTGGAATGGAAAATGCTCAGGATATCACAACCTTGGAGGTGGTTTAGGAGTTTCCAAAAGTAAGGGACATGGTAAACACTCCACAAACATGTAACTCTGCTGGCCTAAAAACTGTTTGAGAAACTGCCTCTGAGCTTCCGCACTTGAAATATATGTTGTTTTCATGAGATTTGGCTTCCTTTGTAGTGAGACCATCAAAGCTGGGTCTGCATCTATGTGACCTGGAGGACATGGTTTCTTATTTTCCAATGAACAAGATGAAGCAGTGCTGAATCCTCTCTTTATAGGTAAACTGAGGCCACTGGGGACTAAGTGTCTCCCCGTCTCCCCGTGTGGACTGTGAAGCCATTTGGTCCTCCTCCACTTTTTGTGGTTTTTAGGCTGCTGCACTGTGAGTTTGGTATTTGTTTCACGAAATACTAGCAGCTAAACTGGGACACAGTGCTGGAGGGAGTTCTGTCACGTGTGGTGGGTCAGGGTCTGCAAGAGAATGCACCAACTAGGCTTCTATCTCTCACAGCTTGCCCCATTGCCCCCTTGTCCATATCAACCTGATTCTTAATTTTCCTCTTAAAACTCTCCATATAACAAGATGCCTTTACATATAAGGGTCTGCTGGCAGCACCATGTCAGTTACAAGCCATTTGGAATCCAATGGTAGATCCACATGGCCCTACCATGGATGTTTTATCAAACACCTCCCCAGCACTGCTCTAGACCCACTACTCAGCAGGCTCCAACTTACTGGCATCTCTGTTCTACACCATTTTCATGAAACTCAGTAAATCAAGGCACTGTCTGGTATACTCATGATCAGCAATAGGACATCCAATGTTTCTCCAGTGCCACCTGGTCATAGGAATTTCAAAAATTTCATGGTATTTATCTAGCCATTTTTCAAGCATGAAGTTAGAGGCACTGTGGGTTTCAATTCATTCAGCAAAGATTAAATGGTGAGGAAGCTCAATTCAATGAAATCTCTGGAGAAATCTCACAGGCAAGGCTTCCCAAAGAATGGACAGAAGGTCACATTAGGCCAGGCCCATTGAGGTCTACAATGTGAGGTGCATGTGTGTTTTGACTCTCAACTATGGCTGCCATTTCTTTAAGAATAAAATCATGTGATATCCTTGCTGAGATTCCCAGGCCTCTGTGGAAATCTACCCGGGGCCTAGGTCTCAGTTTCCAAGTGCGACTTTCATGCGTGGCCTCTTAAAATCCCAACAAAATTCATAGCAATGCTTCTCTGAGTTCAGTTCCAAAACCCAGTGTTTAAGGGGAATCACACCAGAGTTCAAGCCCACGTGGAACCAGTCATTTTTTCCAATGCCACACAAATGACCAACATTAAAACCAAAACACTCCCACATGGGCCTCACCTTATTCCATATAGTCAATCATCTTAAACTCTGGCTGGAGGTTTCCATGAGGGGTGCAGCCCAAGACAGTGTCCAAAATCAGCTCGTTTGCCCCTCATTTGCCTAAAGTCAGGGTAGCCTGGACACTGTTGCTGTGAACCAGGAGTGAACAAATAAGCCTGCCGTTAATACTTCTATGTTTCTCCAATTTGAGGGCTACTGATTTTAGGTATCGATTCTTTAGGTGATTTAGAGTCATGCGAAAACACAAGCACCTCTGCAGGGCTTTGAAGAACTCATTTGACTCACAGAATCCCTATTCATATTTTTTGGAGTGCAGGAACCTAACAGAGGAAGGCAAGAGTCTTCATCCACAATGAATGATATTTTTTGCCATTCTGGTTTTGGAAGCTCACATGGGATCATTCTTAAGATCCATCAGGTGCTGAGAATGTAAGTCACAGCCACACACAGGACCAAGAGGCTGATAAAGACACATCCCTTTCCAAAGCAATTAAGCAAAGAACCACAGGTGAGGCCCATTCATTTCCATTTGAAAACTGTTTCTTCAGGCTTCACAAAGGGGTGGCCTGAGGCAAAGAACTTCCTGACATTCAGTGCAACACAACAATAAGTAAGCAAAAAGCCCAAAGCAGTGTTTCTGCGCTGAGACTTTCCTGGTCACACTGATATCTGAGTTTTCTGAGATGCTCGCCATTCTCTTCAACTATCCTTTACATGGCCATGTCACAGAGCTTGGAGGTGGTACATATTTTGGACACAAATCCCTGAGCCCATTCTGGAGAGTGGCCAGAATTCAGGAAGAAAACAACAACTTAGAAAGATAGCAGGTGTTGCACATCGATAAGACAAGCTGCAGTCCATTCATATATTGGGCAGGATGAATTATAGGGAAGATTTATACTAGACAGGACACATCCATTAATGCATTCTCTTTTCTAATGTCTACAACAACGGACACAGTGGGATACACATAAACAGAAACACTCGCCTTGTCAAATGACTTACTAGAAACTGTCTGCTCCAAACCAAACAAACCGCCTTTTCGATCTATTCTCAGAACATGAGACAATACAACAAACCCACACCCACTCCCACAAAGGCACCTCCTTCCCCCAAGTAGGTCTGTGACTATCCAGAGTGTCCTCTGACTGGTGGGCCATTCTATGTTCCCCCGAAATGGCCTGTCTTCTCTCAGATCTTGTTTCCTTGACCAACTCTGTGAAGATGTCAGGAAAAAGTGGTTAGCCACTACCTGTTTTCTCAGGAAAGGTCCATCTTGAGAGCTCTCCTGGCATTTGGCCATCCACACATCATTAGGTACCAAGAAAACTGACTATGTCCTTGGTAAATCCAAACAAGTGAGCCCACTGGGCCTGGGACTGGGACTGCCTTGGGTGCCTGGCTTCTTGGATACCAAGTTCAGAGAGTTCCATCACCAAGGAAATGAGGTATGTCACATTCTTTGGAACTGAATGAGGTCACTGCCTTGGCAACCACTTTGTCCTAACAGTTGTTTCCAAGGGTTACATAAGATGGAGGTTTCCCCTACTTCCTGTGACACTTTCATAAGGTAGAATGTATATCAACCATTGGCACCCGGGAACAGCTCTCCACTCAGGCCTGGATTGTTCCACCTTGTCTACAATAAGAAGAGAGAGGCAGATTCAGACACATCCCTTCATCCTGACCAGGTTGTTTGCCATGGAAGTTGACTTTTGCTCTCTCAGGTGCTTCATACCTGCCTACAACTTCTCCAGGTATCATTTGTGCATGGACATTTGAGGTTCTCATCTGGTGGAAGATCCCCAACTTTCCTGTATTGTAAGAACCCCTCTGTCCCTGCTCTTCTGTAAAATGATTGAGGGAACAGTGTATACTTGGGGTTAAAAACAGGTTTGATTTGGTGACGAATGATTCTGTGCGATGAATAATGGGATTGGGAACCTGCAATATTTACAAAAATATAGAGGTGAAATATAAGTATGAAAAAAGAAATCTAGGTATGCTTTGAAGCCCAGAAGGGTTTTGCCCTTGATTGGGATACTTAGCTTTGAATTATGTTCTGCATAGATGTCTCAGATAATTTGATATACAATGGCATAGGACCTTGTACATTGGATGATTGAATTTAGAAGAGAACATCCAGTCAAAAAGGGATATTCAGTAGGATTAGGAAGATAGTCGGTAGGTTTAGGAAGACGAGTGAGTATAGGATTTGGACCAAAAGTTCTTTAGCAATAGACTTTTGGTTATAGAGTGAATGTAAATGTCAGCACATATGAAGAGTCAGACACTATGTTGAACTGGGGAAAATATGTACAAAAGCAGATATCAATGGAAACATTACGAAAGCAGGCAAAGTATAAAGTGAGGGATAGAATTAGACATTTTCAACAGGGTTGAGTTTCAATATATAAATTAGGAAAAAACAAATATGTAGTCACCAATAGGAGTGACAATTGACAGCATTAGGCAACCTGGACATGGATGTTTTTAGAAATCCATGTTCACTTTCCATTTCGGCTTTGGTACAATCATAAGTGTGACCTTTCCATTTTTTGTCCAGAATATTACTGTGATAATGAGGTGACATGAGTATTTCTTTCACCATTTCTGGGAGCAATATATTGAAGATGTAAAATTAGAATCGGGGGTACAAATAGGTGTACCCTGTTTCTATGAACATAGAGAAAAACCACGAATAGACCATACTGTGAATAAATAATATAACTTTTTTGAAATTTAAATAATGAATTGAACTGATATCTGAAAAATAAAAGGAAATTGTATATTGATATACAATCATTCATTCCAACCAGTTATATATCTAATGGAAATATTAGTGTTTTGGTTTATCATGAAGAGTGTGTGAGTTTTGCTTCAAAATGATTATGGAAATTCAAAATAATGTGTTTGGAAAGAAGTCTCATGAAAAGACCAGTCAAGAAACCCTGACAATACATGTGTTCTGAAGCAAGAAGTGATTAATGTTGAAACAAATGCCTATTAATTTGTGAACTTGGGGATGAAATGTATATCCTATGATGTGCAAAAACTGAAGAAACAATAATGTACCAGTGTCGAATACAAATGAATGACAAATTACATATCATGTCCCATAGGAGTCTACTTGCATTGATGTTAGACTGGGTCAGATACTGTAGAATAATGAGGATTTGTATGCACCCTTCACTGAAGTTAGCAGTCAGTACTAGGAAACAAATATGTATTTCAGGTGGATGAATATTTCTGATTATAATCTTCTGAAAAGTGGATTATAAATCAACATACATGAACATGAATGAATTTAGAGTGTGTATACTAGACACATATATTTCATATTTGGAAAACTTTGGAGAGTATATCTATATCTATATCTATACACACACACACACACACACACACACACACACAACACTCACAGACATTAAAAAGTACCAATATAAATGCCAATCGAAATTCATCAGTAAATATATATCATCCACAGATGCAAAAATATTTATGTTACTGAACATGAGTTTATGTATAATGTTGTTCTTCTAGGACGCTATCTTATAGGTTGAATTTTCATTTCCAACAGCATTTAGGAGGAGTGAACACTTCTCACAATTTGTATCTGCCAAGACATCCACCTTACAAAAATGTACGTGTGATACCTGGTAGGATTCTATATATGCATATAAATATACATGTGTGAATAAGCTACAGAAATTGGAAACAAGTATTCACATATTTGTTAAGTTTAAAAACACATGGAGAATATTTCAATTAAAATTTGACTAGATGTATAACTCCTACCTTATATAATGTCAAATGTCAAGTCCAACTATAGAACATGTCTCCTCTGAAGTGCTTGTATTTCTATTGTGTTGGGTTAATTTTCCCCATTATATTACGATGAATAGTCTGAGTCTACTAGGTATGGGTTAGTGTCAGGGATTCAGTACTTCGAATGAAAAATTGGAAAATGAATCCAATGTGTATGTAAATATATGCTGCACAAATATCCTCCCGCTCTCATCCAAAACAATGCCTTGACATTACCTTCACCCCAAGTAAGACACAATTAGAGGAGAAGATTTACAAAATCAGTGAATACATATCTGGAATGGAAAATGCTCAGGAGTTCACAACCTTGGAGGTGGTTTTGGAGTTTCCAAAAGTAAGGGACATGGTAAACACTCCACAAACATGTAACTCTGCTGGCCTAAAAACTTTTTGAGAAACTGCCTCTGAGCTTCCGCAATTGAAATATATGTTGTTTTCATGAGATTTGGCTTCTTTTGTAGTGAGACCATCAAAGCTGGGTCTGCATCTATGTGACCTGGAGGACATGGTTTCTTATTTTCCAATGAACAAGATGAAGCAGTGCTGAATCCTCTCTTTATAGGTAAACTGAGGCCACTGGGGACTAAGTGTCTCCCCGTCTCCCCGTGTGGACTGTGAAGCCATTTGGTCCTCCTCCACTTTTTGTGGTTTTTAGGCTGCTGCACTGTGAGTTTGGTATTAGTTTCACGAAATACTAGCAGCTAAACTGGGACACAGTGCTGGAGGGAGTTCTGTCACGTGTGGTGGGTCAGGGTCTGCAAGAGAATGCACCAACTAGGCTTCTATCTCTCACAGCTTGCCCCATTGCCCCCTTGTCCATATCAACCTGATTCTTAATTTTCCTCTTAAAACTCTCCATATAACAAGATGCCTTTACATATAAGGGTCTGCTGGCAGCACCATGTCAGTTACAAGCCATTTGGAATCCAATGGTAGATCCACATGGCCCTACCACGGATGTTTTATCAAACACCTCCCCACCACTGCTCTAGACCCACTACTCAGCAGGCTCCAACTTACTGGCATCTCTGTTCTACACCATTTTCATGAAACTCAGTAAATCAAGGCACTGTCTGGTATACTCATGATCAGCAATAGGACATCCAATGTTTCTCCAGTGCCACCTGGTCATAGGAATTTCAAAAATTTCATGGTATTTATCTAGCCATTTTTCAAGATTGAAGATGGAGGCACTGTGGGTTTCAATTCATTCAGCAAAGATTAAATGGTGAGGAAGCTCATTTCAATGAAATCTCTGGAGAAATCTCACAGGCAAGGCTTCCCAAAGAATGGACAAAAGGTCATATTAGGCCAGGCCCATTGAGGTCTACAATGTGAGGAGCATGTGTGTTTTGACTCTCAACTATGGCTGCCATTTCTTTAAGAATAAAATCATGTGATATCCTTGCTGAGATTCCCAGGCCTCTGTGGAAATCTACCTGGGGCCTAGGTCTCAGTTTCCAAGAGCGACATTCATGCGTGACCTCTTAAAATCCCAACAAAATTCATAGCAATGCTTCCTTGACTTTCAGTTCCAAAACCCAGTGTTTAAGGGGAATCACACCAGAGTTCAAGCCCACGTGGAACCAGTCATTTTTTCCAATGCCACACAAATGACCAACATTAAAACCAAAACACTCCCACGTGGCCCTCACCTTATTCCATATAGTCAATCATCTTAAACTCTGGCTGGAGGTTTCCATGAGGGGTGCAGCCCAAGACAGTGTCCAAAATCAGCTCGTTTGCCCCTCATTTGCCTAAAGTCAGGGTAGCCTGGACACCGTTGCTGTGAACCAGGAGTGAACAAATAAGCCTGCCGTTAATACTTCTATGTTTCTCCAATTTGAGGGCTACTGATTTTAGGTATGGATTCTTTAGGTGATTTAGAGTCATGCGAAAACACAAGCACCTCTGCAGGGCTTTGAAGAACTCATTTGACTCACAGAATCCCTATTCATATTTGTTGGAGTGCAGGAACCTAACAGAGGAAGGCAAGAGTCTTCATCCACAATGAATGATATTTTTTTGCCATTTAGTTTTGGAAGCTCACATGGGATCATTCTTAAGATCCATCAGGTGCTGAGAATCTAAGTCACAGCCACACACAGGACCCAGAGGCTGATAAAGACACATCCCTTTCCAAAGCAATTAAGCAAAGAACCACAGGAGAGGCCCATTCATTTCCATTTGAAAACTGTTTTCTTCAGGCTTCACAAAGGGGTGGCCTGAGGCAAAGACCTTCCTGACATTCAGTGCAACACAACAATAAGTAAGCAAAAAGCCCAAAGCAGTGTTTCTGCACTAAGACTTTCCTGGTCACACTGATATCTGAGTTTTCTGAGATGCTCGCCATTCTCTTCAACTATCCTTTACATGGCCATGTCACAGAGCTTGGAGGTGGTACATATTTTGGACACAAATCCCTGAGCCCATTCTGGAGAGTGGCCAGAATTCAGGAAGAAAACAACAACTTAGAAAGATAGCAGGTGTTGCACATCGATAAGACAAGCTGCAGTCCATTCATATATTGGGCAGGATGAATTATAGGGAAGATTTATACTAGACAGGACACATCCATTAATGCATTCTCTTTTCTAATGTCTACAACAACGAACACAGTGGGATACACATAAACAGAAACACTCGCCTTGTCAAATGACTTACTAGAAACTGTCTACTCCAAACCAAACAAACCGCCTTTTCGATCTATTCTCAGAACATGAGACATAACAACAAACCCACACCCACTCCCACAAAGGCACCTCCTTTCCCCAAGTAGGTCTGTGACTATCCGGAGTGTCCTCTGACTGGTGGGCCATACTATGTTCCCCCGAAATGGCCTGTCTTCTCTCAGATCTTGTTTCCTTGACCAACTCTGTGAAGATGTCAGGAAAAAGTGGTTAGCCACTACCTGTTTTCTCAGGAAAGGTCCATCTTCAGAGCTCTCCTGGCATTTGGCCATCCTCACATCATTAGGTACCAAGAAAACTGACTCTGTCCTTGGTAAATCCAAACAAGTGAGCCCACTGGGCCTGGGACTGGGACTGCCTCTGGGTGCCTGGCTTCTTGGATACCAAGTTCAGAGAGTTCCATCAACAAGGAAATGAGGTATGTCACATTCCTTGGAACTGAATGAGGTCACTGCCTTGGCAACCACTTTGTCCTAACAGTTGCTTAGAAGGGTTACATAAGATGGAGGTTCCCCCTACTTCCTGTGACACTTTCAAAAGGTAGAATGTATATCAACTATTGGCACCCGGGAACAGCTCTCCACTCAGGCCTGGATTGTTCCACCTTGTCTACAATAAGAAGAGAGTGGCAGATTCAGACACATCCCATGGTTGTTTGCCATGGAAGATGACTTTTGCTCTCTCAGGTGCTTCATACCTGCCTACAACTTCTCCAGGTATCATTTGTGCATGGACATTTGAGGTTCTCATCTGGTGGAAGATCCCCAACTTTCCTGTATTGTAAGAACCCCTCTGTCCCTGCTCTTCTGTAAAATGATTGAGGGAACAGTGTATACTTGGGGTTAAAAACAGGTTTGATTTGGTGACGAATGATTCTGTGCGATGAATAATGGGATTGGGAACCTGCAATATTTACAAGAATATAGAGGTGAAATATAAGTATGAAAAAAGAAATCTAGGTATGCTTTGAAGCCCAGAAGGGTTTTGCCCTTGATTGGGATACTTAGCTTTGAATTATGTTCTGCAAAGTTGTCTCAGATAATTTGATATACAATGGCATAGGACCTTGTACATTGGATGATTGAATTTAGAAGAGAACATCCAGTCAAAAAGGGATATTCAGTAGGTTTAGGAAGATAGTCGGTAGGTTTAGGAAGACGGTTTAGGAAGACGAGTGAGTATAGGATTTGGACCAAAAGTTCTTTAGCAATAGACTTTTGGTTATAGAGTGAATGTAAATGTCAGCACATATGAAGAGTCAGACACTATGTTGAACTGGGGAAAATATGTAGAAAAGCAGATATCAATGGAAACATTACGAAATCAGGCAAAGTATAAAGTGAGAGATAGAATTAGACATTTTCAACAGGGGAGAGTTTCAATATATAAATTAGGAAAAAACAAATATGTAGTCACCAATAGGAGTGACAATTGACAGCATTAGGCAACCTGGACATGGATGTTTTTAGAAATCCATGTTCACTTTCCATTTAGGCTTTGGTACAATCATAAGTGTGACCTTTCCATTTTTTGTCCAGAATATTACTGTGATAATGAGGTGACATGAGTATTTCTTTCACCATTTCTGGGAGCAATATATTGAAGATGTAAAATTAGAATCGGGGGTGCAAAGAGGTGTACCCTGTTTCTATGAACATAGAGAAAAACCACAAATAGACCATACTGTGAATAAATAATATGACTTTTTTGAACTTTAAATAATGAATTGAACTGATATCTGAAAAATAAAAGGAAATTGTATATTGATATACAATCATTCATTCCAACCAGTTATATATCTAATGGAAATATTAGTGTTTTGGTTTATCATGAAGAGTGTGTGAGTTTTGCTTCAAAATGATTATGGAAATTCAAAATAATGTGTTTGGAAAGAAGTCTCATGAAAAGACAAGTCAAGAAACCCTGACAATACATGTGTTCTGAAGCAAGAAGTGATTAATGTTGAAACAAATGCCTATTAATTTGTGAACTTGTGGATGAAATGTATATCCTATGATGTGCAAAAACTGAAGAAATAATAATGTACCAGTGTCGAATACAAATGAATGACAAATTACATATCATGTCCCATAGGAGTCTGCTTGCATTGATGTTAGACTGGGTCAGATACTGTAGAATAATTAGGATTTGTATGCACCCTTCACTGAAGTTAGTAGTCAGTACTAAGAAACAAATATGTATTTCAGGTGGATGAATATTTCTGATTATAATCATGTGAAAAGTTGTTTATAAATCAACATACATGAACATGAATGAATTTATAGAGTGTGTACTAGACACATATATTTCATATTTGGAAAACTTTGGAGAGTATATCTATATCTATATCTATACACACACACACACACACACACGCACACACACACACACAACACTCACAGACATTAAAAAGTAAAAATATAAATGCCAATCGAAATTCATCAGTAAAAATATATCATCCACAGATGCAAAAATATTTATGTTACTGAACATGAGTTTATGTATAATGTTCTTCTTCTAGGACGCTCTCTTATAGGTTGAATTTTCATTTCCAACAGCATTTAGGAGGAGTGAACACTTCTCACAATTTGTATCTGCCAAGACATCCACCTTACAAAAATGTACGTGTGATACCTGGTAGGATTCTATATATGCATATAAATATACATGTGTGAATAGGCTACAGAAATTTTAAACAAGTATTCACATATTTGTTAAGTTTAAAAACACATGGAGAATATTTCAATTAAAATTTGACTAGATGTATAACTCCTACCTTATATAATGCAAATGTCAAGTCCAACTGTAGAACATGTCTCCTCTGAAGTGCTTGTATTTCTATTGTGTTGGGTTAATTTTCCCCATTATATTAGGATGAATAGTCTGAGTCTACTAGGTATGGTTAGTGTCAGGGATTCAGTACTTCGAATGAAAAATTGGAAAATGAATCCAATGTGTATGTAAATATATGCTGCACAAATATCCTCCCGCTCTCATCCAAACAATGCCTTGACATTACCTTCACCCCAGTAAGACACAATTAGAGGAGAAGAGTTACACAATCAGTGAATACATATCTGGAATGGAAAATGCTCAGGAGTTCACAACCTTGGAGGTGGTTTAGGAGTTTCCAAAAGTAAGGGACATGGTAAACACTCCACAAACATGTAACTCTGCTGGCCTAAAAACTTTTTGAGAAACTGCCTCTGAGCTTCCGCACTTGAAATATATGTTGTTTTCATGAGATTTGGCTTCCTTTGTAGTGAGACCATCAAAGCTGGGTCTGCATCTATGTGACCTGGAGGACATGGTTTCTTATTTTCCAATGAACAAGATGAAGCAGTGCTGAATCCTCTCTTTATAGGTAAACTGAGGCCACTGGGGACTAAGTGTCTCCCCGTCTCCCGTGTGGACTGTGAAGCCATTTGGTCCTCCTCCACTTTTTGTGGTTTTTAGGCTGCTGCACTGTGAGTTTGGTATTTGTTTCACGAAATACTAGCAGCTAAACTGGGACACAGTGCTGGAGGGAGTTCTGTCACGTGTGGTGGGTCAGGGTCTGCAAGAGAATGCACCAACTAGGCTTCTATCTCTCACAGCTTGCCCCATTGCCCCCTTGTCCATATCAACCTGATTCTTAATTTTCCTCTTAAAACTCTCCATATAACAAGATGCCTTTACATATAAGGGTCTGCTGGCAGCACCATGTCAGTTACAAGCCATTTGGAATCCAAGGTAGATCCACATGGCCCTACCACGGATGTTTTATCAAACACCTCCCAGCACTGTTCTAGACCCACTACTCAGCAGGCTCCAACTTACTGGCATCTCTGTTTCTACACCATTTTCATGAAACTCAGTAAATCAAGGCACTGTCTGGTATACTCATGATCAGCAATAGGACATCCAATGTTTCTCCAGTGCCACCTGGTCATAGGAATTTCAAAATTTCATGGTATTTATCTAGCCAATTTTCAAGCATGAAGTTGGAGGCACTGTGGGTTTCAATTCATTCAGCAAAGATTAAATTGTGAGGAAGCTCATTTCAATGAAATCTCTGGAGAAATCTCACAGGCAAGGCTTCCCAAAGAATGGACAAAAGGTCACATTAGGCCAGGCCCATTGAGGTCTACAATGTGAGGTGCATGTGTGTTTTGACTCTCAACTATGGCTGCCATTTCTTTAAGAATAAAATCATGTGATATCCTTGCTGAGATTCCCAGGCTCTGTGGAAATCTACCCGGGGCCTAGGTCTCAGTTTCCAAGAGCGACTTCATGCGTGGCTCTTAAAATCCCAACAAAATTCATAGCAATGCTTCTTTGAGTTCAGTTCCAAAACCCAGTGTTTAAGGGAATCACACAGAGTTCAAGCCCACGTGGAACCAGTCATTTTTTCCAATGCCACAAAAATGACCAACATTAAAACCAAAACACTCCCACATGGCCCTCACCTTATTCCATATAGTCAATCATCTTAACTCTGGCTGGAGGTTTCCATGAGGGGTGCAGCCCAAGACAGTGTCCAAAATCAGCTCGTTTGCCCCTCATTTGCCTAAAGTCAGGGTAGCCTGGACACCGTTGCTGTGAACCAGGAGTGAACAAATAAGCCTGCCGTTAATACTTCTATGTTTCTCCAATTTGAGGGCTACTGATTTAGGTATCGATTCTTTAGGTGATTTAGAGTCATGCGAAAACACAAGCACCTCTGCAGGGCTTTGAAGAACTCATTTGACTCACAGAATCCCTATTCATATTGTTAGAGTGCAGGAACCTAACAGAGAAGGCAAGAGTCTTCATCCACAATGAATGATATTTTTGCCATTTGGTTTTGGAACCTCACATGGGATCATTCTTAAGATCCATCAGGTGCTGAGAATCTAAGTCAGAGCCACACACAGGACCAAGAGGCTGATAAAGACACATCCCTTTCCAAAGCAATTAAGCAAAGAACACAGGTGAGGCCCATTCATTTCCATTTGAAAACTGTTTTCTTCAGGCTTCACAAAGGGGTGGCCTGAGGCAAAGACCTTCCTGACATTCAGTGCAACACAACAATAAGTAAGCAAAAAGCCCAAAGCAGTGTTTCTGCACTAAGACTTTCCTGGTCACACTGATATCTGAGTTTTCTGAGATGCTCGCCATTCTCTTCAACTATCCTTTACATGGCCATGTCACAGAGCTTGGAGGTGGTACATATTTTGGACAAAAATCCCTGAGCCCATTCTGGAGAGTGGCCAGAATTCAGGAAGAAAACAACAACTTAGAAAGATAGCAGGTGTTGCACATCGATAAGACAAGCTGCAGTCCATTCATATATTGGGCAGGATGAATTATAGGGAAGATTTATACTAGACAGGACACATCCATTAATGCATTCTCTTTTCTAATGTCTACAACAACGAACACAGTGGGATACACATAAACAGAAACCCTCGCCGTGTCAAATGACTTACTAGAAACTGTCTGCTCCAAACCAAACAAACCGCCTTTTCGATCTATTCTCAGAACATGAGACAAAACAACAAACACACACCCACTCCCACAAAGGCACCTCCTTCCCCCAAGTAGGTCTGTGACTATCCGGAGTGTCCTCTGACTGGTGGGCCATACTATGTTCCCCCGAAATGGCCTGTCTTCTCTCAGATCTTGTTTCCTTGACCAACTCTGTGAAGATGTCAGGAAAAAGTGGTTAGCCACTACCTGTTTTCTCAGGAAAGGTCCATCTTCAGAGCTCTCCTGGCATTTGGCCATCCTCACATCATTAGGTACCAAGAAAACTGACTCTGTCCTTGGTAAATCCAAACAAGTGAGCCCACTGGGCCTGGGACTGGGACTGCCTCTGGGTGCCTGGCTTCTTGGATACCAAGTTCAGAGAGTTCCATCACCAAGGAAATGAGGTATGTCACATTCCTTGGAACTGAATGAGGTCACTGCCTTGGCAACCACTTTGTCCTAACAGTTGCTTCCAAGGGTTACATAAGATGGAGGTTTCCCCTACTTCCTGTGACACTTTCATAAGGTAGAATGTATATCAACTATTGGCACCCGGGAACAGCTCTCCACTCAGGCCTGGATTGTTCCACCTTGTCTACAATAAGAAGAGAGAGGCAGATTCAGACACATCCCTTCATCCTGACCAGGTTGTTTGCCATGGAAGTTGACTTTTGCTCTCTCAGGTGCTTCATACCTGCCTACAACTTCTCCAGGTATCATTTGTGCATGGACATTTGAGGTTCTCATCTGGTGGAAGATCCCCAACTTTCCTGTATTGTAAGAACCCCTCTGTCCCTGCTCTTCTGTAAAATGATTGAGGGAACAGTGTATACTTGGGGTTAAAAACAGGTTTGATTTGGTGACGAATGATTCTGTGCGATGAATAATGGGATTGGGAACCTGCAATATTTACAAGAATATAGAGGTGAAATATAAGTATGAAAAAAGAAATCTAGGTATGCTTTGAAGCCCAGAAGGGTTTTGCCCTTGATTGGGATACTTAGCTTTGAATTATGTTCTGCAAAGTTGTCTCAGATAATTTGATATACAATGGCATAGGACCTTGTACATTGGATGATTGAATTTAGAAGAGAACATCCAGTCAAAAAGGGATATTCAGTAGGTTTAGGAAGATAGTCGGTAGGTTTAGGAAGACGAGTGAGTATAGGATTTGGACCAAAAGTTCTTTAGCAATAGACTTTTGGTTATAGAGTGAATGTAAATATCAGCACATATGAAGAGTCAGACACTATGTTGAACTGGGGAAAATATGTAGAAAAGCAGATATCAATGGAAACATTACGAAATCAGGCAAAGTATAAAGTGAGGGATAGAATTAGACATTTTCAACAGGGGAGAGTTTCAATATATAAATTAGGAAAAAACAAATATGTAGTCACCAATAGGAGTGACAATTGACAGCATTAGGCAACCTGGACATGGATGTTTTTAGAAATCCATGTTCACTTTCCATTTAGGCTTTGGTACAATCATAAGTGTGACCTTTCCATTTTTTGTCCAGAATATTACTGTGATAATGAGGTGACATGAGTATTTCTTTCACCATTTCTTGGAGCAATATATTGAAGATGTAAAATTAGAATCGGGGGTGCAAAGAGGTGTACCCTGTTTCTATGAACATAGAGAAAAACCACAAATAGACCATACTGTGAATAAATAATATGACTTTTTTGAACTTTAAATAATGAATTGAACTGATATCTGAAAAATAAAAGGAAATTGTATATTGATATACAATCATTCATTCCAACCAGTTATATATCTAATGGAAATATTAGTGTTTTGGTTTATCATGAAGAGTGTGTGAGTTTTGCTTCAAAATGATTATGGAAATTCAAAATAATGTGTTTGGAAAGAAGTCTCATGAAAAGACAAGTCAAGAAACCCTGACAATACATGTGTTCTGAAGCAAGAAGTGATTAATGTTGAAACAAATGCCTATTAATTTGTGAACTTGTGGATGAAATGTATATCCTATGATGTGCAAAAACTGAAGAAATAATAATGTACCAGTGTCGAATACAAATGAATGACAAATTACATATCATGTCCCATAGGAGTCTACTTGCATTGATGTTAGACTGGGTCAGATACTGTAGAATAATTAGGATTTGTATGCACCCTTCACTGAAGTTAGTAGTCAGTACTAGGAAACAAATATGTATTTCAGGTGGATGAATATTTCTGATTATAATCATGTGAAAAGTTGATTATAAATCAACATACATGAACATGAATGAATTTATAGAGTGTGTACTAGACACATATATTTCATATTTGGAAAACTTTGGAGAGTATATCTATATCTATATCTATACACACACACACACACACACGCACACACACACACACAACACTCACAGACATTAAAAAGTACCAATATAAATGCCAATCGAAATTCATCAGTAAATATATATCATCCACAGATGCAAAAATATTTATGTTACTGAACATGAGTTTATGTATAATGTTGTTCTTCTAGGACGCTCTCTTATAGGTTGAATTTTCATTTCCAACAGCATTTAGGAGGAGTGAACACTTCTCACAATTTGTATCTGCCAAGACATCCACCTTACAAAAATGTACGTGTGATACCTGGTAGGATTCTATATATGCATATAAATATACATGTGTGAATAGGCTACAGAAATTGGAAACAAGTATTCACATATTTGTTAAGTTTAAAAACACATGGAGAATATTTCAATTAAAATTTGACTAGATGTATAACTCCTACCTTATATAATGCAAATGTCAAGTCCAACTGTAGAACATGTCTCCTCTGAAGTGCTTGTATTTCTATTGTGTTGGGTTAATTTTCCCCATTATATTAGAATGAATAGTCTGAGTCTACTAGGTATGGGTTAGTGTCAGGGATTCAGTACTTCGAATGAAAAATTGGAAAATGAATCCAATGTGTATGTAAATATATGCTGCACAAATATCCTCCCGCTCTCATCCAAAACAATGCCTTGACATTACCTTCACCCCAAGTAAGACACAATTAGAGGAGAAGAGTTACACAATCAGTGAATACATATCTGGAATGGAAAATGCTCAGGAGTTCACAACCTTGGAGGTGGTTTAGGAGTTTCCAAAAGTAAGGGACATGGTAAACACTCCACAAACATGTAACTCTGCTGGCCTAAAAACTTTTTGAGAAACTGCCTCTGAGCTTCCGCACTTGAAATATATGTTGTTTTCATGAGATTTGGCTTCCTTTGTAGTGAGACCATCAAAGCTGGGTCTGCATCTATGTGACCTGGAGGACATGGTTTCTTATTTTCCAATGAACAAGATGAAGCAGTGCTGAATCCTCTCTTTATAGGTAAACTGAGGCCACTGGGGACTAAGTGTCTCCCCGTCTCCCCGTGTGGACTGTGAAGCCATTTGGTCCTCCTCCACTTTTTGTGGTTTTTAGGCTGCTGCACTGTGAGTTTGGTATTTGTTTCACGAAATACTAGCAGCTAAACTGGGACACAGTGCTGGAGGGAGTTCTGTCACGTGTGGTGGGTCAGGGTCTGCAAGAGAATGCACCAACTAGGCTTCTATCTCTCACAGCTTGCCCCATTGCCCCCTTGTCCATATCAACCTGATTCTTAATTTTCCTCTTAAAACTCTCCATATAACAAGATGCCTTTACATATAAGGGTCTGCTGGCAGCACCATGTCAGTTACAAGCCATTTGGAATCCAATGGTAGATCCACATGGCCCTACCACGGATGTTTTATCAAACACCTCCCCAGCACTGCTCTAGACCCACTACTCAGCAGGCTCGAACTTACTGGCATCTCTGTTCTACACCATTTTCATGAAACTCAGTAAATCAAGGCACTGTCTGGTATACTCATGATCAGCAATAGGACATCCAATGTTTCTCCAGTGCCACCTGGTCATAGGAATTTCAAAAATTTCATGGTATTTATCTAGCCATTTTTCAAGCATGAAGTTGGAGGCACTGTGGGTTTCAATTCATTCAGCAAAGATTAAATGGTGAGGAAGCTCATTTCAATGAAATCTCTGGAGAAATCTCACAGGCAAGGCTTCCCAAAGAATGGACAAAAGGTCACATTAGGCCAGGCCCATTGAGGTCTACAATGTGAGGTGCATGTGTGTTTTGACTCTCAACTATGGCTGCCATTTCTTTAAGAATAAAATCATGTGATATCCTTGCTGAGATTCCCAGGCCTCTGTGGAAATCTACCCGGGGCCTAGGTCTCAGTTTCCAAGAGCGACTTTCATGCGTGGCCTCTTAAAATCCCAACAAAATTCATAGCAATGCTTCTTTGAGTTCAGTTCCAAAACCCAGTGTTTAAGGGGAATCACACCAGAGTTCAAGCCCACGTGGAACCAGTCATTTTTTCCAATGCCACAAAAATGACCAACATTAAAACCAAAACACTCCCACATGGCCCTCACCTTATTCCATATAGTCAATCATCTTAAACTCTGGCTGGAGGTTTCCATGAGGGGTGCAGCCCAAGACAGTGTCCAAAATCAGCTCGTTTGCCCCTCATTTGCCTAAAGTCAGGGTAGCCTGGACACCGTTGCTGTGAACCAGGAGTGAACAAATAAGCCTGCCGTTAATACTTCTATGTTTCTCCAATTTGAGGGCTACTGATTTTAGGTATCGATTCTTTAGGTGATTTAGAGTCATGCGAAAACACAAGCACCTCTGCAGGGCTTTGAAGAACTCATTTGACTCACAGAATCCCTATTCATATTTGTTAGAGTGCAGGAACCTAACAGAGGAAGGCAAGAGTCTTCATCCACAATGAATGATATTTTTTGCCATTTTGGTTTTGGAACCTCACATGGGATCATTCTTAAGATCCATCAGGTGCTGAGAATCTAAGTCAGAGCCACACACAGGACCAAGAGGCTGATAAAGACACATCCCTTTCCAAAGCAATTAAGCAAAGAACCACAGGTGAGGCCCATTCATTTCCATTTGAAAACTGTTTTCTTCAGGCTTCACAAAGGGGTGGCCTGAGGCAAAGACCTTCCTGACATTCAGTGCAACACAACAATAAGTAAGCAAAAAGCCCAAAGCAGTGTTTCTGCACTAAGACTTTCCTGGTCACACTGATATCTGAGTTTTCTGAGATGCTCGCCATTCTCTTCAACTATCCTTTACATGGCCATGTCACAGAGCTTGGAGGTGGTACATATTTTGGACAAAAATCCCTGAGCCCATTCTGGAGAGTGGCCAGAATTCAGGAAGAAAACAACAACTTAGAAAGATAGCAGGTGTTGCACATCGATAAGACAAGCTGCAGTCCATTCATATATTGGGCAGGATGAATTATAGGGAAGATTTATACTAGACAGGACACATCCATTAATGCATTCTCTTTTCTAATGTCTACAACAACGAACACAGTGGGATACACATAAACAGAAACCCTCGCCGTGTCAAATGACTTACTAGAAACTGTCTGCTCCAAACCAAACAAACCGCCTTTTCGATCTATTCTCAGAACATGAGACAAAACAACAAACCCACACCCACTCCCACAAAGGCACCTCCTTCCCCCAAGTAGGTCTGTGACTATCCGGAGTGTCCTCTGACTGGTGGGCCATACTATGTTCCCCCGAAATGGCCTGTCTTCTCTCAGATCTTGTTTCCTTGACCAACTCTGTGAAGATGTCAGGAAAAAGTGGTTAGCCACTACCTGTTTTCTCAGGAAAGGTCCATCTTCAGAGCTCTCCTGGCATTTGGCCATCCTCACATCATTAGGTACCAAGAAAACTGACTCTGTCCTTGGTAAATCCAAACAAGTGAGCCCACTGGGCTTGGGACTGGGACTGCCTCTGGGTGCCTGGCTTCTTGGATACCAAGTTCAGAGAGTTCCATCACCAAGGAAATGAGGTATGTCACATTCTTTGGAACTGAATGAGGTCACTGCCTTGGCAACCACTTTGTCCTAACAGTTGCTTCCAAGGGTTACATAAGATGGAGGTTTCCCCTACTTCCTGTGACACTTTCATAAGGTAGAATGTATATCAACCATTGGCACCCGGGAACAGCTCTCCACTCAGGCCTGGATCATTCCACCTTGTCTACAATAAGAAGAGAGAGGCAGATTCAGACACATCCCTTCATCCTGACCAGGTTGTTTGCCATGGAAGTTGACTTTTGCTCTCTCAGGTGCTTCATACCTGCCTACAACTTCTCCAGGTATCATTTGTGCATGGACATTTGAGGTTCTCATCTGGTGGAAGATCCCCAACTTTCCTGTATTGTAAGAACCCCTCTGTCCCTGCTCTTCTGTAAAATGATTGAGGGAACAGTGTATACTTGGGGTTAAAAACAGGTTTGATTTGGTGACGAATGATTCTGTGCGATGAATAATGGGATTGGGAACCTGCAATATTTACAAGAATATAGAGGTGAAATATAAGTATGAAAAAAGAAATCTAGGTATGCTTTGAAGCCCAGAAGGGTTTTGCCCTTGATTGGGATACTTAGCTTTGAATTATGTTCTGCAAAGATGTCTCAGATAATTTGATATACAATGGCATAGGACCTTGTACATTGGATGATTGAATTTAGAAGAGAACATCCAGTCAAAAAGGGACATTCAGTAGGATTAGGAAGATAGTCGGTAGGTTTAGGAAGACGAGTGAGTATAGGATTTGGACCAAAAGTTCTTTAGCAATAGACTTTTGGTTATAGAGTGAATGTAAATGTCAGCACATATGAAGAGTCAGACACTATGTTGAACTGGGGAAAATATGTAGAAAAGCAGATATCAATGTAAACATTACGAAATCAGGCAAAGTATAAAGTGAGGGATAGAATTAGACATTTTCAACAGGGTTGAGTTTCAATATATAAATTAGGAAAAAACAAATATGTAGTCACCAATAGGAGTGACAATTGACAGCATTAGGCAACCTGGACATGGATGTTTTTAGAAATCCATGTTCACTTTCCATTTAGGCTTTGGTACAATCATAAGTGTGACCTTTCCATTTTTTGTCCAGAATATTACTGTGATAATGAGGTGACATGAGTATTTCTTTCACCATTTCTGGGAGCAATATATTGAAGATGTAAAATTAGAATCGGGGGTACAAATAGGTGTACCCTGTTTCTATGAACATAGAGAAAAACCACAAATAGACCATACTGTGAATAAATAATATAACTTTTTTGAACTTTAAATAATGAATTGAACTGATATCTGAAAAATAAAAGGAAATTGTATATTGATATACAATCATTCATTCCAACCAGTTATATATCTAATGGAAATATTAGTGTTTTGGTTTATCATGAAGAGTGTGTGAGTTTTGCTTCAAAATGATTATGGAAATTCAAAATAATGTGTTTGGAAAGAAGTCTCATGAAAAGACCAGTCAAGAAACTCTGACAATACATGTGTTCTGAAGCAAGAAGTGATTAATGTTGAAACAAATGCCTATTAATTTGTGAACTTGTGGATGAAATGTATATCCTATGATGTGCAAAAACTGAAGAAACAATAATGTACCAGTGTCGAATACAAATGAATGACAAATTACATATCATGTCCCATAGGAGTCTACTTGCATTGATGTTAGACTGGGTCAGATACTGTAGAATAATTAGGATTTGTATGCACCCTTCACTGAAGTTAGTAGTCAGTACTAGGAAACAAATATGTATTTCAGGTGGATGAATATTTCTGATTATAATCTTGTGAAAAGTTGATTATAAATCCACATACATGAACATGAATGAATTTAGAGAGTGTATACTAGACCCATATATTTCATATTTGGAAAACTTTGGAGAGTATATCTATATCTATATCTATACACACACACACACACACACAACACTCACAGACATTAAAAAGTACCAATATAAATGCCAATCGAAATTCATCAGTAAATATATATCATCCACAGATGCAAAAATATTTATGTTTCTGACCATGAGTTTATGTATAATGTTGTTCTTCTAGGACGCTCTCTTATAGGTTGAATTTTCATTTCCAACAGCATTTAGGAGGAGTGAACACTTCTCACAATTTGTATCTGCCAAGACATCCACCTTACAAAAATGTACGTGTGATACCTGGTAGGATTCTATATATGCATATAAATATACATGTGTGAATAGGCTACAGAAATTGGAAACAAGTATTCACATATTTGTTAAGTTTAAAAACACATGGAGAATATTTCAATTAAAATTTTACTAGATGTATAACTCCTACCTTATATAATGCAAATGTCAAGTCCAACTATAGAACATGTCTCCTCTGAAGTGCTTGTATTTCTATTGTGTTGGGTTAATTTTCCCCATTATATTAGGATGAATAGTCTGAGTCTACTAGGTATGGGTTAGTGTCAGGGATTCAGTACTTCGAATGAAAAATTGGAAAATGAATCCAATGTGTATGTAAATATATGCTGCACAAATATCCTCCCGCTCTCATCCAAAACAATGCCTTGACATTACCTTCACCCCAAGTAAGACACAATTAGAGGAGAAGAGTTACACAATCAGTGAATACATATCTGGAATGGAAAATGCTCAGGAGTTCACAACCTTGGAGGTGGTTTAGGAGTTTCCACAAGTAAGGGACATGGTAAACACTCCACAAACATGTAACTCTGCTGACCTAAATACTTTTTGAGAAACTGCCTCTGAGCTTCCGCTCTTGAAATATATGTTGTTTTCATGAGATTTGGCTTCCTTTGTAGTGAGACCATCAAAGCTGGGTCTGCATCTATGTGACCTGGAGGACATGGTTTCTTATTTTCCAATGAACAAGATGAAGCAGTGCTGAATCCTCTCTTTATAGGTAAACTGAGGCCACTGGGAACTAAGTGTCTCCCCGTCTCCCCGTGTGGACTGTGAAGCCATTTGGTCCTCTTCCACTTTTTGTGGTTTTTAGGCTGCTGCACTGTGAGTTTGGTATTTGTTTCACGAAATACTAGCAGCTAAACTGGGACACAGTGCTGGAGGGAGTTCTGTCACGTGTGGTGGGTCAGGGTCTGCAAGAGAATGCACCAACTAGGCTTCTATCTCTCACAGCTTGCCCCATTGCCCCCTTGTCCATATCAACCTGATTCTTAATTTTCCTCTTAAAACTCTCCATATAACAAGATGCCTTTACATATAAGGGTCTGCTGGCAGCACCATGTCAGTTACGAGCCATTTGGATTCCAATGGTAAATCCACATGGCCCTACCACGGATGTTTTATCAAACACCTCCCTAGCACTGCTCTAGACCCACTACTCAGCAGGCTCCAACTTACTGGCATCTCTGTTCTACACCATTTTTATGAAACTCAGTAAATCAAGGCACTGTCTGGTATACTCATGATCAGCAACAGGACATCCAATGTTTCTCCAGTGCCACCTGGTCATAGGAATTTCAAAAATTTCATGGTATTTATCTAGCCATTTTTCAAGCATGAAGTTGGAGGCACTGTGGGTTTCAATTCATTCAGCAAAGATTAAATGGTGAGGAAGCTCATTTCAATGAAATCTCTGGAGAACTCTCACAGGCACGGCTTCCCAAAGAGTGGACAAACGGTCACATTAGGCCAGGCCCATTGAGGTCTACAATGTGAGGTCCATGTGTGTTTTGACTCTCAACTATGGCTGCCATTTCTTTAAGAATAAAATCATGTGATATCCTTGCTGAGATTCCGAGGCCTCAGTGGAAATCTACCCGGGGCCTAGGTCTCAGTTTCCAAAAGTGACTTTCATGCGTGGCCTCTTAAAATCCCAACAAAATTCATGGAAATGCTTCTCTGAGTTCAGTTCCAAAACCAAGTGTCTAAGGGGAATCACACCAGAGTTCAAGCCCACGTGGAACCAGTCATTTTTTCCAATGCCACACAAATGACCAACATTAAAACCAAAACACTTCCACATGGCCCTCACCTTATTCCATATAGTCAATCATCTTAACCTCTGGCTGGAGGTTTCCATGAGGAACGCAGCCCAAGACAGTGTCCAAAATCAGCTCGTTTGCCCCTCATTTGCCTAAATTCAGGGTAGCCTGGACACCGTTGCTGTGAACCAGGAGTGAACAAATAAGCCTGCCGTTAAAACTTCTGTGTTTCTCCAATTTGAGGCCTACTGATTTTAGGTATGGATTCTTTAGGTGATTTAGAGTCATGCGAAAACACAAGCACCTCTGCAGGGCTTTAAGAACTCATTTGACTCACAGAATCCCTATTCATATTTGTTAGAGTGCAGGAACCTAACAGAGGAAGGCAAGAGACTTCATCCACAATGAATGATATTTTTTTGCCATTTTCGTTTTGGAAGCTAACATGGGATCATTCTTAAGATCCATCAGGTGCTGAGAATCTAAGTCACAGCCACACACAGGTCCAAGAGGCTGATAAAGACACATCCCTTTCCAAAGCAATTAAACAAAGAGCCACAGGTGAGGCCCATTCATTTCCATTTGAAAACTGTTTTCTTCAAGCTTCACAAAGGGGTGGCCTGAGGCAAAGACCTTCCTGACATTCAGTGCAACACAACAATAAGTAAGCAAAAGGCCCAAAGCAGGGTTTCTGCACTGAGACTTTCCTTGTCACACTGATATCTGAGTTTTCTGAGATGCTCGCCATTCTCTTCAGCTATCCAGTACATGGCCATGTCACAGAGCTTGGAGGTGGTACATATTTTGGACAAAAATCCCTGAGCCTATTCTGGAGAGTGGCCAGAATTCAGGAAGAAAATAACAACTTAGAAAGATAGCAGGTGTTGCACATCGATAAGACAAGGTGCAGTCCATTCATATGTTGGGCAGGATGAATTATAGGGAAGATTTATACTAGACAGGACACATCCATTAATGCATTCTCTTTTCTAATGTCTACAACAACGGATACAGTGGGATACACATAAACAGAAACACTCGCCTTGTCAAATGACTTACTAGAAACCGTCTGCTCCAAACCAAACAAACCGCCTTTTCGATCTATTCTCAGAACATGAGACAAAACAACAAACACACACCCACTCCCACAAAGGCACCTCCTTCCCCCAAGTAGGTCTGTGACTATCCGGAGTGTCCTCTGACTGGTGGGCCATACTATGTTCCCTCGAAATGGCCTGTCTTCTCTCAGATCTTGTTTCCTTGACCAACTCTGTGAAGATGTCAGGAAAAAGTGGTTAGCCACTACCTGTTTTCTCAGGAAAGGTCCATCTTCAGAGCTCTCCTGGCATTTGGCCATTCTCACATCATTAGGTACCAAGAAAACTGACTCTGTCCTTGGTAAATCCAAACAAGTGAGCCCACTGGGCCTGGGACTGGGACTGCCTCTGGGTGCCTGGCTTCTTAAATACCAAGTTCAGAGAGTTCCATCACCAAGGAAATGAGGTATGTCACATTCTTTGGAACTGAATGAGGTCACTGCCTTGGCAACCACTTTGTCCTAACAGTTGCTTCCAAGGGTTACAAAAGATGGAGGTTTCCCCTACTTCCTGTGACACTTTTATAAGGTAGAATGTATATCAACCATTAGCACCCGGGAACAGCTCTCCACTCAGGCCTGGATTGTTCCACCTTGTCTACAATAAGAAGAGAGAGAGGCAGATTCAGACACATTCCTTCATCCTGACCAGGTTGTTTGCCATGGAAGATGACTTTTGCTCTCTCAGGAGCTTCATACCTGCCTACAACTTCTCCATGTATCATTTGTGCATGGACATTTGAGGTTCTCATCTGGTGGAAGATCCCCAACTTTCCTGTATTGTAAGAACCCCTCTGTTTCTGCTCTTCTGTAAAATGTTTGAGGGAACAGTGTATATTGGGGTTAAAAACAGGTTTGATTTGGTGATGAATGATTCTGTGCGATGAATAATGGGATTGGGAACCTACAATATTTACAAGAATATAGAGGTGAAATATAAGTTTGAAAAAAGAAATCTAGGTATGCTTTGAAGCCCAGAGGGTTTTGCCCTTGATTGGGATACTTAGCTTTGAATTATGTTCTGCAAAGATGTCTCAGATAATTTGATATACAATGGCATAGGACCTTGTACATTGGATGATTGAATTTAGAAGAGAACATCCAGTCAAAAAGGGACATTCAGTAGGATTAGGAAGATAGTCGGTAGGTTTAGGAAGACGAGTGAGTATAGGATTTGGACCAAAAGTTCTTTAGCAATAGACTTTTGGTTATAGAGTGAATGTAAATGTCAGCACATATGAAGAGTCAGACACTATGTTGAACTGGGGAAAATATGTAGAAAAGCAGATATCAATGTAAACATTACGAAATCAGGCAAAGTATAAAGTGAGGGATAGAATTAGACATTTTCAACAGGGTTGAGTTTCAATATATAAATTAGGAAAAAACAAATATGTAGTCACCAATAGGAGTGACAATTGACAGCATTAGGCAACCTGGACATGGATGTTTTTAGAAATCCATGTTCACTTTCCATTTAGGCTTTGGTACAATCATAAGTGTGACCTTTCCATTTTTTGTCCAGAATATTACTGTGATAATGAGGTGACATGAGTATTTCTTTCACCATTTCTGGGAGCAATATATTGAAGATGTAAAATTAGAATCGGGGGTGCAAAGAGGTGTACCCTGTTTCTATGAACATAGAGAAAAACCACAAATAGACCATACTGTGAATAAATAATATAACTTTTTTGAACTTTAAATAATGAATTGAACTGATATCTGAAAAATAAAAGGAAATTGAATATTGATATACAATCATTCATTCCAACCAGTTATATATCTAATGGAAATATTAGTGTTTTGGTTTATCATGAAGAGTGTGTGAGTTTTGCTTCAAAATGATTATGGAAATTCAAAATAATGTGTTTGGAAAGAAGTCTCATGAAAAGACAAGTTAAGAAACCCTGACAATACATGTGTTCTGAAGCAAGAAGTGATTAATGTTGAAACAAATGCCTATTAATTTGTGAACTTGTGGATGAAATGTATATCCTATGATGTGCAAAAACTGAAGAAATAATAATGTACCAGTGTCGAATACAAATGAATGACAAATTACTTATCATGTCCCATAGGAGTCTACTTGCATTGATGTTAGACTGGGTCAGATACTGTAGAATAATTAGGATTTGTATGCACCCTTCACTGAAGTTAGTAGTCAGTACTAGGAAACAAATATGTATTTCAGGTGGATGAATATTTCTGATTATAATCTTGTGAAAAGTTGATTATAAATCAACATACATGAACATGAATGAATTTATAGAGTGTGTACTAGACACATATATTTCATATTTGGAAAACTTTGGAGAGTATATCTATATCTATATCTATACACACACACACACACACACACACACAACACTGACAGACATTAAAAAGTACCAATATAAATGCCAATCAAAATTCATCAGTAAATATATATCATCCACAGATGCAAAAATATTTATGTTACTGAACATGAGTTTATGTATAATGTTGTTCTTCTAGGACGCTCTCTTATAGGTTGAATTTTCATTTCCAACAGCATTTAGGAGGAGTGAACACTTCTCACAATTTGTATCTGCCAAGACATCCACCTTACAAAAATGTACGTGTGATACCTGGTAGGATTCTATATATGCATATAAATATACATGTGTGAATAGGCTACAGAAATTTTAAACAAGTATTCACATATTTGTTAAGTTTAAAAACACATGGAGAATATTTCAATTAAAATTTGACTAGATGTATAACTCCTACCTTATATAATGCAAATGTCAAGTCCAACTGTAGAACATGTCTCCTCTGAAGTGCTTGTATTTCTATTGTGTTGGGTTAATTTTCCCCATTATATTAGGATGAATAGTCTGAGTCTACTAGGTATGGGTTAGTGTCAGGGATTCAGTACTTCGAATGAAAAATTGGAAAATGAATCCAATGTGTATGTAAATATATGCTGCACAAATATCCTCCCGCTCTCATCCAAAACAATGCCTTGACATTACCTTCACCCCAAGTAAGACACAATTAGAGGAGAAGATTTACAAAATCAGTGAATACATATCTGGAATGGAAAATGCTCAGGAGTTCACAACCTTGGAGGTGGTTTAGGAGTTTCCAAAAGTAAGGGACATGGTAAACACTCCACAAACATGGAGCTCTGCTGGCCTAAAAACTTTTTGAGAAACTGCCTCTGAGCTTCCGCACTTGAAATATATGTTGTTTTCATGAGATTTGGCTTCCTTTGTAGTGAGACCATCAAAGCTGGGTCTGCATCTATGTGACCTGGAGGACATGGTTTCTTATTTTCCAATGAACAAGATGAAGCAGTGCTGAATCCTCTCTTTATAGGTAAACTGAGGCCACTGGGGACGAAGTGTCTCCCCGTCTCCCCATGTGGACTGTGAAGCCATTTGGTCCTCCTCCACTTTTTGTGGTGTTTAGGCTGCTGTACTGTGAGTTTGGTATTTGTTTCACGAAATACTAGCAGCTAAACTGGGACACAGTGCTGGAGGGAGTTCTGTCACGTGTGGTGGGTCAGGGTCTGCAAGAGAATGCACCAACTAGGCTTCTATCTCTCACAGCTTGCCCCATTGCCCCCTTGTCCATATCAACCTGATTCTTAATTTTCCTCTTAAAACTCTCCATATAAAAAGATGCCTTTACATATAAGGGTCTGCTGGCAGCACCATGTCAGTTACAAGCCATTTGGAATCCAATGGTAGATGCACATGGTCCTACCACGGATGTTTTATCAAACGCCTCCCCACCACTGCTCTAGACCCACAACTCAGCAGGCTCCAAATTACTGGCATCTCTGTTCTACACCATTTTCATGAAACTCAGTAAATCAAGGCACTGTCTGGTATACTCATGGTCAGCAACAGGACATCCAATGTTTCTCCAGTGCCACCTGGTCATAGGAATTTCAAAAATTTTATGGTATTTATCTAGCCATTTTTCAAGCATGAAGTTGGAGGCACTGTGGGTATCAATTCATTAGGCAAACATTAAATGGTGAGGAAGCTCATTTCAATGAAATATCTGGAGAACTGTCACAGGCAAGGCTTCCCAAAGAATGGACAAAACGTCACATTAGGCCAGGCCCATTGAGGTCAACAATGTGAGGTCCATGTGTGTTTTGACTCTCAATTATGGCTGCCATTTCTTTAAGAATAAAATCATGTGATATCCTTGCTGAGATTCCCAGGCCTCTGTGGAAATCTACCCGGGGCCTAGGTCTCAGTTTTCAAGAGCGACTTTCATGCGTGGCCTCTTAAAATCCCAACAAAATTCATGGCAATGCTTCTCTGAGTTCAGTTCCAAAACCCAGTGTCTAAGGGGAATCACACCAGAGTTCAAGCCCACGTAACCCAGTCATTTTTTCCAATGCCACACAAATGACCAACATTAAAACCAAAACACTCCCACATGGCCCTCACCTTTTTCCGTATAGTCAATCATCTTAACCTCTGGCTGGAGGTTTCCATGAGGGGTGCAGCCCAAGACAGTGTCCAAAATCAGCTCGTTTGCCCCTCATTTGCCTAAAGTCAGGGTAGCCTGGACACCGTTGCTGTGAACCAGGAGTGAACAAATAAGCCTGCCATTAATACTTCTATGTTTCTCCAATTTGAGGGCTACTGATTTTAGGTATCGATTCTTTAGGTGATTTAGAGTCATGGGAAAACACAAGCACCTCTGCAGGGCTTTGAAGAACTCATTTGACTCACAGAATCCCTATTCATATTTGTTGGAGTGCAGGAACCTAACAGAGGAAGGCAAGAGTCTTCATCCACAATGAATGATATTTTTTGCCATTTAGTTTTGGAAGCTCACATGGGATCATTCTTAAGATCCATCAAGTGCTGAGAATCTAAGTCACAGCCACACACAGGTCCAAGAGGCTGATAAAGACAAATCCCTTTCCAAAGCAATTAAGCAAAGAGCCACAGGTGAGGCCCATTCATTTCCATTTGAAAACTGTTTTCTTCAGGCTTCACAAAGGGGTGGCCTGATGCAAAGACCTTCCTGACATTCAGTGCAACACAACAATAATTAAGCAAAAAGCCCAAGGCAGTGTTTCTTCACTGAGACTTTACTGGTCACACTGATATCTGAGTTTTCTGAGATGCTCGCCATTCTCTTCAACTATCCTTTACATGGCCATGTCACAGAGCTTGGAGGTGGTACATATTTTGGACACAAATCCCTGAGCCCATTCTGGAGAGAGGCCAGAATTCAGGAAGAAAACAACAACTTAGAAAGATAGCAGTTGTTGCACATCGATAAGACAAGCTGCAGTCCATTCATATATTGGGCAGGATGAATTATAGGGAAGATTTATACTAGACAGGACACATCCATTAATGCATTCTCTTTTCTAATGTCTACAACAACGGACACAGTGGGATACACATAAACAGAAACACTCGCCTTGTCAAATGACTTACTAGAAACTGTCTGCTCCAAACCAAACAAACCGCCTTTTCGGTCTATTCTCAGAAAATGAGACAAAACAACAAACCCACACCCACTCCCACAAAGGCACCTCCTTCCCCCAAGTAGGTCTGTGACTATCCGGAGTGTCCTCTGACTGATGGGCCATACTATGTTCCCCCGAAATGGCCTGTCTTCTCTCAGATCTTGTTTCCTTGACCAACTCTGTGAAGATGTCAGGAAAAAGTGGTTAGCCACTACCTGTTTTCTCAGGAAAGGTCCATCTTCAGAGCTCTCCTGGCATTTGGCCATCCTCACATCATTAGGTACCAAGAAAACTGACTCTGTCCTTGGTAAATCCAAACAAGTGAGCCCACTGGGCCTGGGACTGGGACTGCCTCTGCGTGCCTGGCTTCTTGGATACCAAGTTCAGAGAGTTCCATCACCAAGGAAATGAGGTATGTCACATTCTTTGGAACTGAATGAGGTCACTGCCTTGGCAACCACTGTGTCCTAACAGTTGCTTCCAAGGGTTACATAAGATGGAGGTTTCCCCTACTTCCTGTGACACTTTCATAAGGTAGAATGTATATCAACCATTGGCACCCGGGAACAGCTCTCCACTCAGGCCTGGATTGTTCCACCTTGTGTACAAAAAGAAGAGAGAGGCAGATTCAGACACATCCCTTCATCCTGACCAGGTTGTTTGCCATGGAAGATGACTTTTGCTCTCTCAGGAGCTTCATACCTGCCTACAACTTCTCCATGTATCATTTGTGCATGGACATTTGAGGTTCTCATCTGGTGAAAGATCCCCAACTTTCCTGTATTGTAAGAACCCCTCTGTCTCTGCTCTTCTGTAAAATGTTTGAGGGAACAGTGTATACCTGGGGTTAAAAACAGGTTTGATTTGGTTATGAATGATTCTGTGCGATGAATAATGGGATTGGGAACCTGCAATATTTACAAGAATATAGAGGTGAAATATAAGTAGGAAAACAGAAATCTAGGTATGATTTGAAGCCCAGAGGGTTTTGCCCTTGATTGGGATACTTAGCTTTGAATTATGTTCTGCAAAGATGTCTCAGATAATTTGATATACAATGGCATAGGACCTTGTACATTGGATGATTGAATTTAGAAGAGAACATCCAGTCAAAAAGGCATATTCAGTAGGATTAGGAAGATATTCGGTAGGTTTAGGAAGACGAGTGAGTATAGGATTTGGACCAAAAGTTCTTTAGCAATAGACTTTTGGTTATAGAGTGAATGTAAATGTCAGCACATATGAAGAGTCAGACACTATGTTGAACTGGGGAAAATATGTAGAAAAGCAGATATCAATGTAAACATTACGAAATCAGGCAAAGTATAAAGTGAGGGATAGAATTAGACATTTTCAACAGGGTTGAGTTTCAATATATAAATTAGGAAAAAACAAATATGTAGTCACCAATAGGATTGACAATTGACAGCATTAGGCAACATGGACATGGATGTTTTTGAAATCCATGTTCACTTTCCATTTAGGCTTTGGTACAATCATAAGTGTGACCTTTCCATTTTTTGTCCAGAATATTGCTGTGATAATGAGGTGACATGAGTATTTCTTTCACCATTTCTGGGAGCAATGTATTGAAGATGTAAAATTAGAATCGGGGGTACAAATAGGTGTACCCTGTTTCTATGAACATAGAGAAAAACCACGAATAGACCATACTGTGAATAAATAATATAACTTTTTTGAACTTTAAATAATGAATTGAACTGATATCTGAAAAATAAAAGGAAATTGTATATTGATATACAATCATTCATTCCAACCAGTTATATATCTAATGGAAATATTAGTGTTTTGGTTTATCATGAAGAGTGTGTGAGTTTTGCTTCAAAATGATTATGGAAATTCAAAATAATGTGTTTGGAAAGAAGTCTCATGAAAAGACCAGTCAAGAAACCCTGACAATACATGTGTTCTGAAGCAAGAAGTGATTAATGTTGAAACAAATGCCTATTAATTTGTGAACTTGTGGATGAAATGTATATCCTATGATGTGCAAAAACTGAAGAAACAATAATGTACCAGTGTCGAATACAAATGAATGACAAATTACATATCATGTCCCATAGGAGTCTACTTGCATTGATGTTAGACTGGGTCAGATACTGTAGAATAATTAGGATTTGTATGCACCCTTCACTGAAGTTAGTAGTCAGTACTAGGAAACAAATATGTATTTCAGGTGGATGAATATTTCTGATTATAATCTTGTGAAAAGTTGATTATAAATCCACATACATGAACATGAATGAATTTAGAGAGTGTATACTAGACACATATATTTCATATTTGGAAAACTTTGGAGAGTATATCTATATCTATATCTATACACACACACACACACACACACACACACACACACACACACACACACAACACTCACAGACATTAAAAAGTACCAATATAAATGCCAATCGAAATTCATCAGTAAATATATATCATCCACAGATGCTTCTTCCGGACCCAGTCTCCTCTCCAAACACTCCTCCCTTAACACCTGTTAGTCTAGTCTATTATAATACCCCAGAGGAAAAAGGGACTCTTGCCGCAAAATGGGAAGGCCCCTATCCTGTCATTCTCTTTACCCTTACCGCCGCCAAACTCTCCTTACCAGACAACTGTCTCACTCCCTGGATTCACATGTCTAGGTTGAAGCCACATCACCAGGAGGCCCCACCTGCTGAAGACAGGGCCACCCCAGAGGAACTCCAAGAATCACCTACTGAACCTCCCCTTTACTCCTGCTCTCCACACCCATCTCACCCATTTTAGTTGTGGCTCACACGGTTTTCCTTGCAGCCCAATTCCTCTTAAAGAAGGAACAATGAGCTCTCCCAACACCCTAGTCTTCTCTAACTGCTTGTTTTTTGTGCTCTGCTTATTTTCTGTGCTCTGTCAGGACTGGTCTTTACCCTCCTCACCTACCATGCATTTATTCACTTTTCGGGAACGATACTCAGAACATGGCATGCAGAAGGTCTGCGCAGTGGATGCAACTACTTGCTTCATCCACAACTGCACCTCTATTTCCCTAAAATTGTCACCTTCAAGGACCTTCGTCCCTGGTAGCTGGAACTGGCCTTTCATTTGCTTCCTTTTTGATCAAACAAAAGACTATTGTCATTGGTGGCCTGAGATATATAATGGGTGCCCCTATTGGTCATGCATGTTCCATGATGAACGTGGTAGCTATTCTTACCACTCATTTGGTTACCCTGAAGGGTGGACTTCTAGTTACATAAAGTGGCATAAAGGCTCTTCATCCAGTAACAATGGATGGTATACTTTAGATAAACCTGACCCCAAGGCCAAACGATGGGGCTATGTTGAGTTTGCTGTCTATGCTCGGACAACCTCAGTCAGACCCACAGGGTGGATGACTATTGGCCGCACCCTGATTACGCAACCTAAGGCAAACATCCAGGTAGTCGAACACATTAAGGACTCAGAATCAAAACTTTGAGATCATATCCATAGCTCATCCAAAGAGGATTCAGAGCCTTCAACCCTCTCAGGTCCCCCTCCCACATGGCTCAATTTGCTACACCAAACTTTTTGATTATTAAACTCCACCCCTCTTTCTGTGCCTACTTCTCAGTGCTTTCTCTGTGCTTCACTTAGTCGTCCACTTCTAGCAGCAGTCCCATTAGCGGCAGGAAATATTCCAGCAAAACCCTACAATTTCTCTAAAAAGGACAACCCCTACATGTGACACGTATCCCACTGTGGGAAAGTTATTCCACCAATACATTATTTCCTTTCATCTGTTTCCACCTGCCAGTAATGAATCCTTTACCCATTTGTTCCTTGAGCTACAGCACTCCATAGAGCCCTGTGTTTATGCAACCTGGACATTTCCTCTGGTGTAATGGTTCTTTAAGTACCTCAACCATCAATGTCTCTGGCGCCTGTTTCTTGGTTACTGTAGTTCCTCAGCTATCTTTGTATACTCCCACCGAATTCTGACAGTTGGCCCTACCTTCCCGCACCCGTAGGGTAGTCTTTCTGCCGGTTCTGGTAGGCCTCATTTTAACAACCTCAGTGACAGGTCTCGGACTCTCTGGTGGAGCTATAGGTCATGCTCTATGGGATCCAATGACCTTCAACAAAAACTGCAGGAAACACTCAATACCATGGCTGAGTCTCTGGGTTCCTTGCAGCGGCAGGTTACTTCATTGGCACAAGTGGCTTTACAGAACCAAAGGGCAATTGATCTTCTCACTGCAGAAAAAGGGGTTACATGCCTATTCCTCAGAGAGGAATTTTGCTATTATGTTAATGAATCTGGGCTAATAAAAAAAATGTTGTTAAATTGCAGGAATTATCGACCCAATTGCTCAAACCTACCTCCTCCAATCCCATAACGGGGTTCTTCCAATCCTATCTTGCCATGTACTTACTACATATCTTGGATCCCCTTATTTGGATGCTCCTTTTTTGTGCTCTCTTGCCCTGCATAATGAAGTGCCTTCAAACCCAACTGCATAAAATTCCTAATCAAACTTTCAACCAGCTTTTGCTTAGTCACTACCAGCCTCTGGTGACCGATGAATCCCCAACATCTCCAAGAGAACAGTTCACTCAGTGATGAAGCTCACTACCAGGCACGATGGAATGCAACGGGTATTAGACAGCGGGAGACAACGAGCTCGGAGAACCTCTTAATCTGCCATCCTGGATTCATAGTCTTTACCACCTTCTAAGCTTTCTCATGGTTCTTGGCCTCTTCTATGTCAGTCCCCCCACATGGAACTTCTGCCAAAAATTGACATTTGCTTTAATTTTTATCTTCATTCTGTTTTTATTCGCTCTGATCTTCTTCAGGTGCTGGCGACACCATGTCCAGGCAACGCTTCCAGTATTTCCTTGAGTCTCTGTTACAGGACCAGTGGCTGATACCAACAATCTCTTCCATCCAGGACTGGTTCCATGCCATCGACATCTTTGGCTTCAGGGAACATTCATTGACTTCACCCCTATGAAAATAGCTGTCTATAGCCACTGGGTTTTATTTCTGGCTGCCATGATATCCCCATACCTGCCCCCTGAGCATTCCTCCACTTCTCTTTCTAGGCCCCACACCACCCCCACACAGCAGGAAGCAGCCAAATCTGACAAACGACACCCCACTTCCTAAGAAAACAAAAAGGGTGGAATGTTGGGAAAAGAATAAATGGCAGCCATACCACAGAGAAAAACCCCAACATGGCGCCTAAGGACTTCTTCTTCCTACCTTCTTCATTTCTGCAGTGGCACAAAAAGTTCCCGCCCTTGTGAACTCTCCCGCCAGCGCCAATTTCAAATCTCGCTTGTGGGGAACCTTAGCCCCAATGAGAACTAATTCCTGGGCTCTGGAGCTGATATTTGAAAGAACTTGTCAATAAACGGGTTGCTGCCATTTATGTAAGCCATACCATCTCCCCCTTAGTTCTATATAAGCACACAGCTTTTAGCAATAAATTTGGAATTCTCCCGGTGAAGTGTTATTGCGTGGGGAATTATTTCACTCATGTTCAGCAACAGGATATCCAAAGGTTCTCCAGTGCCACCTGGTAATGGGAATTTCAGAAATTTGATAGTATTTATTTAACCATTTTTGAAGGATGAAGTTGGAGTCACTGTGCGTTTCAATTAATGCAGGAACCATTATGTGGTGAGGAAGCTCATTTAAATGAAATCTCTGGAGAAATCTCACAGGCAAGGCTTCCCAAAAAGTGGCCAAAAGGTCACATGAAGCCAGGATCATTGAGGTCTACAATATGAGTTCCATTTGTGTTTAGACTCTCAATTATGGCTGCCAAGTCTTTCAAAATAAAATCATGTGATATCCTGGCTGAGATTCTCACTGCACTGTGGAAAGACACCCTGGCCCTCGATCTCAGTTTTCAAGGGCGCATCTCATGCGTGGCCTCCTAAAATCCCAACACATTTCATGGCAATACTTCTTTGAGGTAAATTCCAGAACTCAGTCTCTAAGAGGAATCATGCCAGAATTCAAGCCCAGGTGGATCCAGTTATCTCTTCCAACCGCCAAACAAATGACCACAATTAAAACCAAACACTCCCACATGGCCCTCATCTTCTTCCATATAGACACTTATCATAACCTCTGGCTGGAGTTTTTCATGAGGGGTGCAGCCCAAGACAGTGTCAAAAATAAGCTCCCTTGCCCCTCATTTGCCTAAAGTCAAGGTGGCCTGGACACCCATCCGGTGAACCAGGAGTGATCAGATAGGCCAGCTGTTAATACTGCTCTGCATCTCCAATTTGAGGCCTACTGACTGTCAGGTATAGATTCTTTATATGATTTGGAGCCATGAGAAAACCCAAAAACCTATGGGTTAGCCTCTGCAGGGCTGTGCATAACTCATTTGAACCAAAGGATCCGTATTCTCACTTGATGGTGGTCAGGAACCTTACAAATGAATGCGAGAGACTTCATTCACAATAATTGCTCTTTTGGCCATTTTGGTTTTGGATGCACACATGGGATCTCTCTTTATATCCATCAGGTGCTGAGAATCTAAGCCACAACCTCACACAGGGCCAAGAGGCTGATTCAGACACATCTCTTTCCAAAGCAATTAAGCAAAGAGCCACAGGTGATGCCTATTCATTTCCATTTGAAAACTGTTTTCTTCAGGCTTCACAAAGGGGTGGCCTGAGGCAAAGACCTTCCTGACATTCAGGGAAACAGAACAATTGATAAGCAAAAGGCCGAAAGCATGGTTTCTCCACTGAGACTTTCTTGGTCACACTGATATCTGAGTTTTCTGAGATGCTCGCCGTTCCCTTCAGCTATCCAGGACATGGCAATGTCACAGAGCTTGGAGGTGGTACATATTTTGGACACAAAACCATGAGACTATTCTGGAGAGTGGTGAGAATTCTGGAAGAAACAGGAACTTAGGAAGGTAGCAGGTGTTGCCCATGGATAAGGCAAGCTGCAGTCCATTCATAAATTGGGCAGGATGAATGCCGGGAATCTTTCTACTATACAGGACATATCAATTGTTGCATTCTATTTTCTAATGTCTACAACCACGGACACAGTGGGATACACAGAAATAGAAACACTTGCCTTGTCCAACGACTTACTAGAAGAAGACCACTCCAAATCAAACAAACCGTCTTTCCTACCTATTCTCAGATCATGAGACAAAACCACAAAATCACACCCACCCCACAAAGACACCTCCTTCCCCCATGTAACTCTGTGACTATCCGGAGTTTCCTCTGAGTGGTGGGCCATACTATGTTCCCCCAAAATGGCCTGTCCTATCTCAGATCTGGTCTCCTTGGCCAACTCTGTGAAGTTGTCAGGAGCCTGCGGTGAACCACTACTTACTTTCTCAGGAAAGGCCCCTATTCAGAGCTCTCCTGGTATTTGGCCATCCTCACATATGTTGGTACCAAGAAAGACTGACACTCTCCTTGGTAAATTCAAACAAGTGAGCCTACTGGGTCTGGGACTGGACTGGCTCCGGGTGCCTGGCTTCCTGGATCCCAAGTTAAGAGAGTTCCATCACCAAGGAAGTGAGGTAGATCACTTCTTCAGGAACTGAATGAGGTCATTGCCTTGACAACCACTTTGTCCTAACAGTTGCTTTCAAGAGTCCCACGAGATGGAGGCTGCCCCTACTTCCTGTGACACTTTCACAAGTTAGAATGGTATATAAACCATGGGCACCCGGGAACAGCTCTCCACCTAGGACTGGTTTGGTCCATCTTCTCTACATTAAGAAGAGAGAGGCTGATTCATACACATCCCTTCATGCTGACAAGGTTGTTTGCCATAGAAGATGACTTTTCTCTCTCAGGTCTTTCGTAGCTGCCTACATCTTCTCAAGGGATCATTTCTGCATGGACCTTTGATGTTCTCAACAGGTGGAACATGCCCTACATTCCTGTATTTTAAGAGCAACCCTGTCCCTGCTGTTCTGTAAAGTTCGATTGAGAGAACAGTGTATGGTTTGGGTTAGTAACATGTTCAATTTGGGGTTAGGAATCCTTCTGCATGACGAATAATGGTATTGGGAAACTATGATATTTACAATAATATATAGGTGAAATATAAGTATAAAAACAGAAATCTAGGGAAGATATGAAGTCCAGAAGGGCATTGGGCCCTTAATTGGTACACTTAGCTTTGAATTATTTTCTGCAAAAATGTCTCAGATAAATCTATATACAATGGCATAGGAGCTTGTACCTTGGATGATTGAATGTCGAATAGAACACCCACTCAAAAAGGGATTGTCAGTAGGATTAGAAAGATAGTCAGTAGGTTTACAAAGAAGAGTGAGAATAGGATTTAGACCAAAAGTTCTTAAGCAATAGGGTTTCAGGTAGACAGTGAATGTAAATGTCAGCACAAGTGAAGAGTCAGTCACAATGATGAACAGGGGAAAATATGTAGGAAAATAGATATAAATAGAGACATTACTAAATCAGGCAAAGTATAAAGTGAGTGATAGGATTAGACATTTTCAACAGGCTTGAGGTTGAATATATAATCTTAGGAAGAAACAAAAATGGAGTCACCAATAAGATTGACATTTGAGAGCATTAGGCCACCTGGACATGGAAGGTTTTAGTAATCCATGCTCACTTTCCATTTAGGCTTTGGTACAACCTTAAGGGTGACCTTTGATTTTTTTGTCCAGAATATTACTGTGATAAAATGTATATATAGATCAGGTGACATGAGTATTTCTTCCACCATTTTTTGAGGAATATTTTGAAAACGTATAAATTAGTATTGAGGGTAAAAATAGGTGTACCCTGTGACTATGAATATAGAGATAATGCATGAATAGACCATACAGTTAATAAATAATATAACTGGTTCCACTTTAAATAATGTATTGAATTGATATCTGAAAATACATAAGAAATCATATATTGATATATAATCATTCATAACAACTAGTTATACGTCTAATTGTAATCCTAGGGTTATGGTATATCATGAAGAGTGTGTGAGTTTTGCTTCAAAAGTGATTATGGAAATCAAAAATAATGTGTTTGGAAAGAAGTCCCATGAAAAGACCAGTTTGAAACATGGCGGAACACGTGTTTTCTGAAGCAGAAAGTGATTGAAAGTGAAATAAATGCCTATTAATTTGTGAACTTGTGGATGAAATATATATCCAATAATGTGCATAAACTGAAGAAATAGTAATGTACTAGTTTTGAATAAAAATGAACTTCAAAATACTTATCATGTCCCATAGGAATCTACTTGCATTGATGTGAAAATGGATCAGTTACTGTAGAAATATTAGGATTTATATGCACCATTCACTGAAGTTAGTTTTCAATACTAGGAAAAAAATACGTATATCAGGTGAATGAATATTTCTGAGAATAATCTTGTGAAAAGTTGATTATAAATCCATATACATAATCATGAATGAATTTAGGGAGTGTATAATAAGACACATATATTAAATATTTTGAAATATCTGGAGAGAATATATATATATATATATATATATATATATATATATATATATATCCACACACAGATTTTAAAAATTAGCAATATATATGCCAATCGAATTACACCGTGAAATATGTATCATCCACAGATCCAAAAATATTCATTTTACTGGATATGGATTTATGTATAACTTTTTTCAACTAGGAAGCTCACCCATATGTTGAATTTTCAGGTCAAACAGCGTTTAAGAGGAGTGATCTCTTCTCACACTTTGTATCTACCAAGTCATGTAACTCACAAGAATATACGTGTGATACCAGGTAGGATTCTATATGTGCATATAAAAATACATGTGCTGAATAGAATACAGAGAAAGGGAGACAGGAATTCACATATTTGTTAACTTTAAAAGCACATGGAAAACTATTTCAACAAAAAATTGACTAGATTTATAACTCCTACCCTATATAATGCAAAAGGCAAGTCCAAGTATACAACATGCCTCCTCTGAACTGCTTGTATTTCTATTCTGTTTCCGTTATTTTTCTCCATCATATTAGGATTAGTATTCAGAATCTAGCAGAGCATGTGTTAGTGTCAGGGATTCAGTATTTCAAATGTAAAATAGAAAAATGAATCCAATGTGTATGCAAATATGTGCTAAACAAAATCTTCCCACTCTCATCCAGAACAATTCCTTGATATTTTTTTCGCCCAAAGTAAGACACAATTAGAGGAGAAGAGTAATAAAATCTGTGAATAATATGCTCAGGAGTTTACAACCTTGGAAGTGGTAGAGGAGTTTCCCTAGTATGGGACAGGGTAAACACTCCATAAACATGGAGCTCTGCTGGCCTAAATACTTCTTGAGAAACTGCCTCTGAGTTTGGGCACTTGAAATATATGTTGTTGTCAGGAGCTTTAGCTTCTTTTTAGTGAGACTATCAAAGCTGTGTCTGCATCTATGTGACCTGGAGGACATGGTTTCTTATTTTCCAATGAACATGAGGCAGCAGTGCTGAATTCTCTCTTTGTAAGTAAACTGTGGCCACTGGGGGCTAAGGGTATTCCCATGTGGACTGGGAAGCCATTTGGTCATCCTCCACTTTTCGTGGTGTTTCTTGCTGCTGCACTGGGACTTTGGCATTTGCTTCATGAAATAAAAGAAGTTCAACTGGGACACAGTTCTGGAGGCAATTCTTTCATGTGTGGTTGGTCAGGGTCTGCAGGAGAATGCACCAACCAGGTTTCTATCCCACATAGCTTGGCCCCATGTCCATAGTAACCTGATTCTAAACATTGCCCGGAAACATCTCCATATAACCAGAAGCCTTTACATGGAAGGGTTTGCTGGCTTCACCATGTAAGTCACAAGCCATTTGCGATCCAATGGCAGATCCACATGGCCCCACCACAAATTTTTTATCACACACCTGCCTACCACTGCTCTAGGCCCACTACTCAGCAGGTTCCAACATATTGGCATCTCTGTTCTACACCATTTTCATGAAACCCGCTCAATCAAGGCACTGTCTTGCATATTTACGATCAGCAACAGGACATCCAAAGTTTCTCCAGTGCCACCTGGTCATGGGAATTTCAAAAATTTCATGGTATTTATCTAGGCATTTTTCAAGGATGACGTTGCAGGCACTGTGGGTTTCAATTCATTCAGGAACCTTTAAAAGGTGAGGAAGCTCATTTCAATGAATGCTCTGTAGAACTCTCATGGGCAAGTCTTCCCAAAGAGTGGCCAGAATGTCACATGAAGCCAGGCCTATTGGGGTCTACAGTGTGACGTCCATGGGTGTTGTGACTCTCAACAATGGCTGACAAGTCTTTCAGAATTAAATCATGTGATCTTCTGGCTGAGATACCCAGGGCTCTGTGGAAAGCCACCCTGGGCCTAGATCTCAGTTTCCAAGGGTGATTCTCATGGGTGGACTCCTAAAATCCCAACAAAATTCATGGCAATACTTCTCTGAATTCAGTCTCTAAGGGGAATCACACCAGAGTTCAAGCCCAGGTGGTCCCAGTCATGTCTTCCAACCGGACACAAATGACCAAAATTAAAACCAAAACCCTCCCATATGGCCCTCATCTTCTTCCATATAGACTCTAATCACAACCTCTGGCTGAAGGTTTCCATGAGTGGCGGAGTCCAAGAGAGTGTCCAAAATAACTCTCTTGCCCCTCATTGGCGTAAATTCAGGGTGGTCTGGACACCCTTCATGTGAAACAGGAGTGATCAAATATGCTAGACGTTAATACTTCTATGCTTCTCCAATTTGTGGAAAACTGAGTGTCAGGTATATATTTTTATGTGATTTGCAGTCATGAGAAAACACAAGCTCCTCTGCAGGTCTTTGAAGAACCCATTTGACCCAAAGGATCCCTATTCTCACTTGATGGAGTTCAAGAACTTTAAAGAGGAAGGGGACAGACTTCATCCACAAGGACTGCTTTTTGGCCATTTTGGTTTTGGATGCACACATGGGATCTCTCTTTACATCCACCACGTGCTGAGTATCTAAGCCACAACCTCACACAGGGCCAAGAGGCTGATTCAGACACATCCCTTTTCAAAGCAATTAAGCAAAGAGCCACAGGTGATCCATATTCATTTCCATTTGAAAACTGTTTTTTTCAGGCTTCACAAAGGGGTGGCATGAGGCAAAGACCTTCCTGACATTCAGGGCAACAGAACATTAGGTTAGCAAACGGCCCAAAGCAGTGTTTCTCCACTGAGACTTTCCTGGTCACACTGATATCTGAATTTTCTGAGACGCTCGCCATTCCCTTCAGCTATCCAGTACATTGCCATGTCACAGAGCTTGGAGGTGGTACATAACTTGGTCACAAAATCATGAGCCTATTCTGGAGAGTGGCCAGAATTCAGGAAGAAAACAGGAACTTAGGAAGATAGCAGGTGTTACCCATCCATAAGGCAAGCCGCATTCCTTTCATACATTGGGCAGAAAGAATTCTGGTAAGCTTTCTACTAGCCTGGACACATCCTTTGATGCATTGCATTCTCTTTTCTAATGTCTACAACCATGGACACAGTGGGATACACAGACATAAAAACACTCGCCTTGTCAAATCACTTGTTAGAAATCGTCCACTCCAAACCAAACAAACTGCCTTTCCTACCTATTCTCAGAACATGAGACAAAATCACAAACACACACTCACACCCACAAATTCACCTCCTTTCCCAAAGTAGGTCTCTGACTATCGGGTGTGACCTCTGACTGGTGGGCCGTACTATGTTCCCATCAAATGGCATGTTCTGTCTCAGATCTGGTTTCCTTGGCCAACTCTGTGAAGTTGTCAGGAGACAACGGTGAGCCACTTCCTGCTTACTCAGGAAAGGCCACTCTTCAGAGCTTTCCTGGCATTTGGCCATCCTCACATCAGTAGATACCAAGAAAGACTGACTCTGTCTTTGGTAAATCAAAAGAAGTGAGACCACTGGGACTGGGCCTGGGACTAGATTTGTGTGCCTGGATGCCTGGATCCCATGTTCAGAGAGTTCCATCACCAAGAATGTGAGGTGAGGTCACTTCCTTCAGGAACTGAATGAGGTCAATGCCTTGGCAAGCACGTTGTCCTAACATTTGCTTCCAAAGGTCCCATGAAATGGAGGCTGTCCCTAATTCCTTTGACACTTTCACAAGTTAGAATGGTATATCAAACATTGGTAACCAGGAACAGCTCTCCACAGAGGCCTCGTTTGGTCCTTCTTCTCTACATAAAGAAGAGAGAGGCTGATTCAGACACATCCCTTCATGCTGACCAGGTTGTTTGCAATAAAAGATGACTTTTGCTCTCTCAGTTCCTTCATAGGTGTCTACAACTTCTCTAGGGATCATTTGCGCATAGACCTTTGAGTTTCTCAGCAGTTGGAAGATCCCCTAAATTCCTGTATTTTAAGACCAACTCTGTCCTTGCTCTTCTCTAAAGTTAGATTGAGGGAACAGTGTATGGTTAGGGTTAATAACAGGTTTGATTTGGAATAGAAATCATTCTGCTGGATGAATAATGGTATTGGGAACCTGCGATATTTTCAAGAATATATAGGTAAAATATATGAATCTGAAAACAAAAATCTAGGTAAGATTTGAAGCCCAGAAGGGCATTGGGCTTTTGATTGGGTATTAAGCATAGGACATTGTAATTTGGATGATTGATTTTCAAAGAGAACTTCCAGTCAAAATGGATAGTCAGTAGTATTAGGAAGATAGTCGGTATGTTTATAAAGGAGAATGAGTATAGGATTTGGACCAAAAGTTCTTTAGCTATAGGGTTTCGGGTATTGAGTGAATGTAAATGTCAGCACATGTGAAGAATTAATCACAATGATGAACTGGGGAAAATATGTAGGAATGCAGATATCAATAGAGACTTTAGGAAATCTGGCAAAGTATAGTCGGTAGTGAAATGTTAATAAAATAGATTCTTGTCACTTCCTGTTTTACTGTATGCTTAATAAAACACTGTTGAAATCTTGAGAAGTGATTTCTAATCTTTTTCCCAGAATGTGCTGTCCCCAACTGCCAAACTTCAGAATGTACTCCCTCACCCAGTTGCACGCAAACTGCTCACCCGCCCAGGCCCATCAATAAACTTTCCTCCCTGCCCTCTTCAAGGAAAGTATATAAGCTCTGCTTAAGCTGTTCTCAGGGTTCTCTGCTCTATTCAAATGAGCTCTGAGCCCCAGCATGCTGGACCCCCAATAAACCCTTTGTTTTTGCATGAGAGAGTCTCTTGGTGGTCTCTTCCCCCAATGCTCTTCCGATATTTATATATGGAGGTTCCACCGAAATCCAGCAGTGGTGAACGAGAGACCCCAATGGGCTACTCTCAGGGTAAGTAAGGCACCTCTTTCTGGTTTCAGGTTTCAGGTTAGGGCTTGGCAAAATGGCTGTCGATGAAGTGTGTGAGCTCTCTTTGATGGTGGCTGGCAGACGTGTCACAGAGCCACAAACCAAGTCCCTGGGGGACGCCACAGAGGACTCGGGAATCAAGGAATAATAGTCTCCTCGACTCAGTGATACTTTGTTTCAGATTCGGTATTGCCAGCCCATCGGGTTTTGCCACCTGCTCAGTCTTGGTCTCAGTGTTGGACGTCCATTGCCTGTCTTTATTGTTTTCTCTTGTCTGTGTCCTGTGTCGTTGCTTTTACTGTTTGTGTATCTTTCATTATGGGACAGATCACTTCAATGCCTCTGTCCCTGACCCTTGATCTATGGACCAAAGTCCGCTTAAGGGCTCAGAATGTTTCTTTTTTAGTAAAACGCTGGACCTGGCAGACTCTGTGTGCCACAGAATGGCCCACCTTTGGATTCGGATGGCCCCTAGAAGGATCTTTCTACTTCCCACTAATTTAAAAAGACAGAGATATTGTCTTACAGCCAGGGCCACATAGCCATACTGATAAACAGGAATATACCTTAACTTGGCAGGACCTCTGCAAATCTCCTCCTCCGTGGGTGAAGCCTTTCCTTGCTGTGTCCCCGTTCCTACTCCTTCCCCCACGATCTCTCAACCCCTCTGCTCCTCCTCCTCCTCTACCCTCTGTTCTCCCTGAGTCACAAGATTTGACTCTACTGGACTCTCGTCCCCCTCCTTATCTTCTACCCTTGTCCCACAACCCCCAACACCCTCTAAGTGATTCTCCAGCTGCTGACTCAGCCTCTCCGCAATTGGAGGACGCTAAGCCAGCCCAGGGCCCTCCAGATAACTCCCCTGCATCACACACAGCCCCTCCTCCCCTGGAGGAAGCTGGAGTTGCTAAAGGAACTCGCCTGTGGCAAATGATTGAAAACCCTGGAACTCCCGTGTTGCTTCCCTCCATCCCTAAGGACCAATGATTGACGATGGCCATAGGGAAAAAATGCAAGCCTACCAGTATTGGCCTTCTCCTCTTCAGACCTATATAAATGGAAAAATAACAATCCCCCTTTTACCGAGGACCCAACCTGGCTCTCAGGTCTGGTGAAGTCATTGATGTTTTCACACCAACCTTCTTGAGATGACTGCCAACAACTCCTAGGGACTCTCTTCATGACAGAGGAACAAAAGAGAATCCTCCTGGATGCTAGAAAAAAGTATCCTCGGACCAAATGCGTGACCGACAAAACTTCCCAATATATTCAAAGCCGGCTTTCTCTTGAAACGACCCAACTGGGACCCCAACACCTTTGAAGGTAGGGAGCATCTGTCCACTTATCACCGGGCTCTAATAGTGGGTATCTTAGTGGCCGCTAGGTGACCAACTAATTTGGCCAAGGTAAGAGAGATTATTTAAGGGCCTGATGAATCTCCCTCTATGTTCTTAGAGATAATTATGTAGGCATATAAGAGACATACTCCTTTCGATCCTCAGGCAGAGGATCAAAAGGCATCTGTCACAATGGCCTTTATTGGGAAAGCTGCCCTGGATATTAAAAGAAAGTTACAATGCTTAGATGGATTACAAGATATGACTTTGAGGGATTTATTCAGAGAACCCGAGAAGGTATACTTTAAGAGAGAAACTGAGGAAGAGAAGGGAGCTGAGTGAGGATAAAAGAAACAAAAGACAGACTAAGGCATTGACTAAGGTCCTGGTCACAACAAGAAATAGGCCAGAAATTAAGAAACAGAGAGACAGGAAGGGATACCTGGGCACACACTAGAGGCCACCCCTGGCCTCAGATCAATGTGCCTACTCTAAAGAAAAAGGACACTGGGCCAAAGAGTGCCCTAGAAAGAGACAGCCATGCCAGCCAGATATTCTGACTCTGGAGGAATACTAAGAAAGTCCGGGCTCAGATCCTCTCCCTGACCTCAAGGTAACTTTTGAAGTGGAGGGGAACACAATAAACTTTGAAGTAGATGCAGGGTGAATATACTCAGCCCGTAAGGCCCATTGGGCCCTCTACCGAATAAAAGGTCTCTAATTCAAGAGTCTAACAGAAGTAAATATCGGGCTTTGACAACTACGAGGACCATGGACCAGGGAAAAGGAAAAATCCATCACTCCTTCCTAGTAATCCCAGAATGCCTGGCCCCATTGATGGGCAGAGTTCTGCTCACCAAGCTCTGGGCCAAAATAACTTTTAACCCTGAAGGCCCTCAAGTGGAATTTTTTAATTCTTCAGTAACTACTCCTATAATCATGGCTCTAACTATGTCAGTAGCAAATGTTCATCAACTCACTCACCTTTGTTCAAAGAAACTGCATTCATTCGTGAAGGATCAAGAACACAGTTTTCCACTAACCTACTCACAGCAAAAGGAAATAACTGAATGGGTAACAAAAGCCTGTCAGGTCCATTAATTGGTTAAAGCTTACACTTCCAAGCTTCCTGCAGGAAAGCACCTATGAGGAACCAGACGAGGACAATTCTGGGAAGTGGACTTTACTGAAATTAAGCCAGTAAGGTATGGACTGAAATAACTCCTAGTCTTTGAACATACATTTTCAGGATGTATTGAAGCCTTCCCCACACACACACAAAAAAAGAAATAAAAAAGAAGAAAAAAGAAACATTGCAAATGGTTGTAAAGAAGATCCTGGAAGATATTTATTCTCCCCTTGACGACCAGTAGTCTTAACCCTAATCAGCCCCTTAAGCTGCGATGGCTGATCACAAATCCTACTGGACACGAAGTATGGCCTATCTCGAATACAGCCCCCTTACGAACCTGGTGGCCATCTCTCCACCCAGTCATTTGTCAGCTGGCTATAGGTCTTTCCTATTGGGATATCCCTGATTAACAGGATCCCACTAAAATTCCATTAAATCCCTTCCGTACCATAGATAATGGAAACAAACATTATAGATGTAGGGACACTTGAGCCAGATGCAGGTTGGCTAGCCTAGATTACTATGTTTGCCCGGCAGACTATCAAAGCCACAAACAGTCACGGCTGTGGGGGGGGGAGAGCAGACTTCTATTGTAAGTCATGGGGATGTGAGCATACAGGGACTGTCAGATGGAACCCAAACTCCTCATCAAATTCTGTACACAGCATTGGCCATATTACGAATTAGATAACCAAAACCGATGGCCCCCAGAGGGGTCTCTAGATCCTCAAATTCTGTGTGACCTTTTTAACTTCTGCAAGTGCTCAAAAGGGTGAATGGAGATTCCGCTATGTGGAGGCCTTCTCTCTCCTTTGCTCACATCCTGAACTATGCTTCTCCAATAGATGCTCACCCTCAGCCTTGTGCTCCAGACTCTCTGCTGTCACTCCCACCTCAGCAACTTGATTTCTCCCCTCCAATATCTAGATCAAAAACCCAAATCTCGACTGGTTCTCAGACCATTGCTCCCTTGCTGAGGTTGCAGGTACTGAGGTACCACTCCATTCACTCACTCCTCTCCTCTCCTGTCAGTGCCCGCACCGGGTCCCACCCAGTCCTCTTACCACCTAATGCAAAGCTCAAACCCACTGAGAAGAATCCTCAGACCCTAATACAAGATGTAATGAAAATGGCCTTTAATGTTGCTTTGTCATCACTAAAAACAGGTTACTAAGAATTTAAAGTCCCTCACAGGCTTTTTGGAATCTCACTCCCGTCTCCCCCTCTGTTCTATCTGTTCTACTGCTCAAGTTTTTGTTGCTATTAAGATCCCAAAGCCCTCTCCCAATATTCTTTTACATCTCTCCTTCCTCATTCTCAGATCCACAGAGCTGCTCTTATCCCTGCCTTCCAAATTGTCCCCCTCTGTACCAGGCCCACAGAAAAGTCTTAACTGACCTTCTCCAGAAGTCTTCACCATGGCTGATTTAGGACTTTCAGCAAAAGAATCCCGATAAAAGAGTTCACTGTAGATAAACTTCCTATTTTTGTGTTGCCCTGGTCTCCTTGGCAACTGGCTAAAAAATTCAGCACTCCTGATCTAGACACACCCTTACTAGTTTTTCACAAAATATTTGAAAAAAAGGCCTCTGGCCTTGAGCTGGGGCTTCACAGAGATGGCTACATTTCTAAGATAAAGAAGTTACAAACTGGGCTGTATGGAAACAGCTGGAAGGGGGAAAAAAAGAAAGGGAAGACACCCCCACCCAGGTGTCCTTGAAAAGTTAACTTGCCCAAACTGAGGAAAAAACAGAAACAAAAACTGCTTTTTGTGAACTTCTGCAGACTGTGAACTTCTGAGCCCCTTCCCTTACGTGTTGGGTACAAAATTCTGAAACTACGTAACTTGGGTTTCAGGGGATTAATTGATTACAACAGAAGCAATGCCCTCTGAATCTGGTTGAAACCAAAAAAGACTGTTTCCGTGTCTTTGGTGCTATCTTAGGTGCCTTGCCTTGTCCGTCCCTACAACAGTATAATTCTATATACTTAAACATTGTTTATGTTTTCATGAAATGGTCAACAGATGTGATTAATTGTGAAATGGTGCAGATGTTTCCCAGAGTGCTCTATCATGACGCAGGTTCATCTGAAGATCAAAGAGGGGGACATACAACCCGGTTCCGCTGGGAACATATGTCCCTCACCTTAGCCATTCTATTACGAATAGGAGTTGCTGCAGGGTTGGGCACAAGAACCACTGCTCTGGTCCATGGGACACAACAAGTGACCCAATTAGAAGCAGCAATAGATCAAAACTTAAAGATTTTAGAAACCTCCATCACAGCTTTGCAGGAATCTTTAACCTCTCTCTCTGAAGTTGTTTTACAGAACAGTCGAGGGTTGGACCTCCTTTTCATGACAGAGGGGGGCCTTTGTGCTTCATTGAGGGAAGAATGTTGTTTTTATGTCGACAATACTGGAGTTGTAAAAAAATCTATGAGTAAATTAAAAAGATGCCTTGAAGAGCAACAACGAGAGAGAGAGAGGCACAGAAAGTGTAGTTTGAGTCTTTTTTTACACAGTCCCCCTGGTTAATTACGTTTTTATCAACCCTGGCCGGTCCAATAATAATCCTCATATTATTACTAACTATAAAACCCTGTTTCCTCAACCATGTAATTTCTTTTCTCCAAGCTCAAGTTGGACAAATTAAAATTATGGTAATACCCCACTAGCAGACATAGAATGTGACACCCCACAAAGATCACTTTTATGATTAAAAGTAGCCAGAAAAAGAAGTGGGGAATGAAAGGTTAATAAAATATGTACTTGTCACTTCCTGTTTTTCTGTACACTTAATGAAACACTGTTGAAATCTTGAGAACTCTTTGCTAATCTTGTTGCCAGAATGTGCTGTCCCCAATTGCCAAACTGCAGAATCTACTCCCTCACCCGGTTGAATAGAAACCTGAACTGTACTTGGATCATTGAATGTAGAAGAGAACATCCATTCAAAAAGTTATAGTCAGTTGGATTAGAAAGATAGTCGGTAAGTTTAGGAAGAAAAGTGAGTATAGGATTTGGAACAAAAGTTCTTTAGCAATAGGGTTTTGGTTAGAGAGTCAATGTAAACGTCAACACAAGTGAAGAGTCAGTCACAATGATGCACAGGGCAAAATATGTAGGAAAGCAGATATCAATAGAGACATTAGGAAATCAGGAAAAGAATAAAGTGAGTGATGGGATTAGATATTTTCAACAGGGTTGAGGATGAATATATGAGCTTAGGATAAAACAAATATGAAGTCAACAATAGGATTGACATTTGATAGCATTAGCGTAGCCCAAGACAGTGTCCAAAATAAGCTCTGTTGCCCCTCATTTGCCTAAATTCCCAGTGGCCTGTACACCCTTCCTGTGTACCAGGAGTGATCAAATAGGCCTGCCCTTAATACTGCTCTGCTTCTCCAATTTGAGTCTTACTGAGTGTCGGGTACAGATTCTTTATGTGAATTGGAAAGATGAGAAAACTCAAGCACCTATTGGATAGCCTCTGAATAGATTTGAAGAACTCATTTGACCCAAAAGATCCCTATTCTCACTTGATGGAATTCAGGAACCTTACAGAGGAAGGCAAAATACTTCATCAACAATGACTGCTCTTTATGCCATTCTGGATTTTATGCACCCATGGGATCTTTCTTTAGATCCATCAGGTACTGAGAATCTAAGTCAAAGAATCACACTGGGCCAAGAGGCTGATTCACACTCATCTCTTTCCAAATCAATTAAGGAAAGAGCCAAAGGTAAAGCATATTCATTTCCATTTGAAAAATCTTTCCTTCAGGATTCACAAAGGGTTGGCCTGAGACAAAGACCTTCCTGACTCTCAGGGCAACAGAACAATAGGTAAGCAAATGGCCCAAAGCAGGGATTCTCCACTGAGACTTTACTGGTCACACTGATATCTGAGTTTTCTGAGATGCTCGCCATTCCATTCAGCTATCCAGTACATGGCCATGTCACAGAGCTTGGAGGTAGTACCTATCTTGGACACAAAACCATGAGCCTATTCTGGAGATTGGCCATAATTCAGGAAGAAAACAGCAACTTAGGAAGGTAGCAGGTATCGCCCATCAATAAGGCAAGCCGCATTCAATTCATAAATTGTGCTGGATGAATGCTGGGAAGCTTTCTATGAGACAGGACACATCCATTGATGCATTCTCTTTTCTAATGTCTACAAGTACGGACACAGTGGGATACACAGACATAGAAACACTTGCATTGTCAAACGACTTACTAGAAACAGTTCACTCCAAACCAAACAAACCGCCTTTTCTAACTATTCTCAGAACATGAGACAAAACCACAAACCCACACCCGCAATGGCACCTCCTTCCCCCAAATAGGTCTGTGACTCTCCGGAGTGTGCTCTGACTGATGGGCCATACTATGATGCTCCGAAATGGCCTGACCTGTCTCAGATCTGGTCTTCTTGGCCAACAATGTGAAGTTGTTAGAAGCCAGGAGTGAGCCACTATCTGCTTTCTCAGGAAGAGCCCCTCTTCCGAGCTTTCCTGGCATTTGGCCATCCTCACATCAGTAGGTATCAAGAAAGACTGACTCTGTCCTTTGTAAATCCAAAAAAGTGAGACCACTGGGACTAGAACTGAGACTGGCTCTGGGTGCCTGGCTTTCTGTATCCCAAGTTCAGAGAGTTCCATCACCATGGAAGTGAGATGAGATCACGTCCTTCAGGAACTGAATGAGATCACTGCCTTGGCAACCACTTTGTCATAACAATTGCTTCCAACGGTCCCATGAGATGAGGGCTGCCCCTACTTCCTGTGACACTTTCACAAGTTAGAATGGTATATCACCCTTAGGCAAAAGGGAACAGCTCTCCACACAGGCCGGGTTTGGTCCATCTTCTCTACATTAAGAAGAGATAGGCTCATTCTGACTCAACCCTTAATCCTGACCAGGTTGTTTGCCATGGAAGATGATTTTTGCTCTCTCAGGTCTTACATAGCTGCCTACATCTTCTCCAGAGATCATTTCTGCATGGAGCTTAAAGGTTCTCAACAGATGGAAGATCCACTGCATTCCTGTATTGTAAGACCAACACTGTCCCTGCTCTTCTGTAAACATAGATGTGAATTGGAGTCATGAGAAAACCCACGAACCTATGGGATAGCCTCTGCAGAACTTTAAAGAATTCACTTGACCCAAATGATCCCTATTCTCACTTAATGGAGGTCAGGAACCTTACAGAGGAAGGCGAGAGACTCTATCCACCATGACAGTTCTTTTGTCCATTTTGGTTTTGGATGCACACATGGGATTTTTCTTTAGACCCATCATGTGCTGTGAATCTAAGCCACAGCCTCACATAGGGCCAAGAGGCTGATTCAGACACATCCATTTCCAAAGCAATTAACCGAAGAGGCACAGGTAATGACCATTCAATTCCATTTGAAAACTATTTTCTTCAGGCTTCACAAAGTGTGGCCTGAGGCAAAGACCTTCCTGACATTCAGGGCAACAGAATAGGTAAGCAAAAGTCCCAAAGCAGGGTTTCTCCACTGAGACATTCTTGGGCATAGTGATATCTGAGTTTTCTGAGATACTCACCATTCCCATCAGCTATCCAGTACATGGCCATGTCACAGAGATTGAGGTGGTACATATCTTGGACACAAAATCATGAGCGTATTCTGGAGAGTGTCCAGAATTCAGGAAGAAAACAGGAATTTAGAAAGATAGCAGGAGTTGCCCATCCATACGGCAACCTGCAGTCCATTCATAAATTGCACAGGATGAATGCTTTGAAGCTTTCTCGTAGACAGGACACATCCATTGATGCATTCTCATTTCTACTGTCTACAATCACGGACACAGTATGATATATAGACACAGAAACACTCACGTTGTCAAAGGACTTACTAGAAACAGTCCACTCCAAAACAAACAAACCAGCTTTCCTAACTATTCTCAGAACATGAGACAAAACCACAAACTCACACTCACACCCAAAAAGGCACCTCTTTCCCCCAAGTAGGTCTGTGTCTATCCGGAGTGTCCTCTGACTTGTGGGCCATACTATGTTCCCCCAAAATGGCGTGTCCTGTCTCCGATCTGGTCTCTTTAGCAAACTCTGTGAAGTTGTCAGGAGCCCGTGGTGAGAAACTATCTGCTTTCTCTGGAAAGGCCAGTCTTCATAGTTTCCAGGCATTTGGCTGTCCTCACATCAGTAGGTACCAAGAAAGAGTGACTCTGTCTTGTTAAATCCAAACAAGTGAGCCCACTGGGACATGGAGTGGGTTTGACTCTGTGTGCCTGGTTTCCTGGATCCCAAGATCACAGACTTTCATCACCAATAATGTAAGGTGAGGTCACTTCCTTCAAGAACTGAATGAAGTCACTGCCTTGGAAACCACTTTGTTTTAACAGTTGCTTCCAAGGTTCCCAAAAGATGGAGTCTGCCTCTACTTGCTGTGACTCATTCATAAGTTAGAATGGTATATCAACCATAGGCACCGGGGAACAGCTCTCCACACAGGCATGGTTTGGTCCATCTTCTCTACATTAGGAAGAGAGAGGCTAATTCAGACACATCCCTTCAACCTGACCAGGTTGTTTGCCATGGAAGATGACTTTTGCTCTCTCAGATCCTTCATACCTGCCTACACCTACTCAAGGGATTATTTCTGCAGGGACTTTTGAGGTTCTCAGCTGGTGGATGATACCCTTCCTTCCTGGATTTTAAGACCAACTCTGTCCCTGCTCTTCTGTAAAGTGAGATTGAGGGAACAGTGTATGGTTAGTGTTAATAGCATGTTCGATTTGGGTTAGGAGTCATTCTGCTGGATGAATTACGGTATTGGGAACCTGTGATATTTATAAGAATATAAATGTGAAATATATGTATGAGATCAGAGATCTGGGAAAGATTTGAAGCCCAGAAAGGCATTGGGCCCTTGATTGGTATACTTAGATTGAATTATGTTCTGCACCGAGGTCTCAGATAAATCAATATACAATGGCATAGGACCCTATACCTCGGATGATTGAAAGTAGAAGAGAACATCCAGTCAAAAAGGGATAGTCTGTAGGATTAGGAAGATAGTCAGTAGGTTTAGGAAGAAGAGTGAGTCTCGGAGTTGGACCAAAAGTTCTTTAGCATTTGGTTTTCAGTTAGAGGGTGAATGTAAATGTCAGCACATGTGAAGAGACAGTCACAATGATGAACTGGGAAAAATATGTAGGAAAGCAGATATCAATAGGGGCATTAGGAAATCAGGAAAAGTATAAAGTGAGTGATAGGATTAGATATTTTCAACAGGCTTGAGGTTAAATATATAATCTTAGGAAGAAACAAATATGTAGTAACCAATAGGATTGACATTTGAGAGCAGTAGGCACCCTGGACATAGATGCTTTTAGTAATCCATGGTCACTTTCCATTTAGGCTTTGGTACAATCATATGTGTGACCTTTGCATTTTGTGTCCAGAATACTACTGTGGTAAAATGTATATGTAGATCAGGTGACATAAGTATTTCTTCCACCATAAAGGGGAGTAATATTCTGGAAACTTATAAATTAGTACTGGGGATACAAATAGGTGTACCTTGTGTTGATGATTATTGAGATGATGCATGAATAGACCATATTGTGAATAAAGTATGTAACTGGATCCAACATTAAATAATGGATTAAGTTTGCATCTGAAAATATATTGGAAATCTTATATTGATATATATACCATCATTCCAACGAGTTATATATGCAATGGTATTATTAGGGTTACAGTTTGTCGTGAAGAGTGAGTTTTGCTTCAAAAATGATTATGGAATCGAAAATAATGTGTTTAGAAAGAAGTCTAGTGAAAAGACCAGTAAAGAAACATGGAGGAATACATGTGTTCTGAAGTAGTAAGTAATTGAAAGTGAACCAAATGCCAAAAAAATTTGTGAAGTTCTGGATGAAAAAATACATCCCATGATGTCCATAAACTGAAGAAATAGTAATGTACCAGTGTTGAGTAAAAATGAACTTCAAATTACACATCATGTCCCATAGCAATCTACTTGCATTGATGTTAAACTGGGTCAGTTACTGTAGAAATATTAGGATTTTTAAGCACCATCCACTGTACTAAGTTTTCAGTAGTAGGAAACCAAAATATATTTCAGGTTTATGAATATTACTGAGAATAATCTTGTGAAAATTTGAATTTAAATGAACATAAATGAATATGAATGAATTTAGGGAGTGTATAATAAGACACATATTTTTCATATTTTTTTAAAATCCGTAGAATATACACACACACACACACGCACACACACACACACACATGCACACACACACACATTAATATTTAGCAATATATATGCCAATCGATATTCATCATGAAATATAATTCATTCACAAATCCAAAAATATTCATTTTACTGAACATGGATTTATGTATAGTGTTTTTCACTAGGAAGCTCACCCATAGGTGGAATTTTCAGTTCCATCATTATTTAGGGAGAGTCATCTCTTCTCACAATTTTTATATTCCAAAGTCAGTGATCTTACAAGAATGTACATGTGATACCAGGTAGGATATTGTATATGCATAAAAAAATTACATGTGCTGAATAGGATACAGAGAAAGGGAGACAGGAATTTACATATGTGATAACTTTAAAAAATCATGGAGAAATATTAAAATGAAAAGTTTACTAAATTTAAAACACATACTCTTGATAAAGAGGAAGACAAATACAAATATACACCATGCTTCCTATAAAAGGACTGTACTTCTATTCAGTTAGGTTTTTTTTTCTCCATGATATTAGGATTAGTAGTCCGAGTCTAGTAGGGTATGGGTTAGTGTCAGGGATTCAGTATTTCAAATGGAAAATAGGAAAATGAATCTAATGTGTATGCAAACATGTGATACACAAAAATCTTCCCTCTCTTATCCAGAACAATACCTTGACATAACCATCGCTAAAAGTAAGACACAATTAGAGGAGAGGAGTTAGAAAACCTGTGAATACATATGTGGAATGAAAAATGCTCAGGAGTTCACAACACTGGAGGTGGTAAAACAGTTTACAAAAGTATGGGAGATGGTAAACACTTCAGAAACATGGAGCTGTGCTGACCTAAAGACTTATTGAGAAACTTCCTCTGAGGTTAGGCACAAGAAATATATGTATGGCAATATTTAAATCAATGGTTCTGCAACTGATGTGATTCTGCAATCTGGGTCTGCATCTATGTGACCTGGAGGACATGGTTCTTTATTTTGTAATGAACATGAGGCAGCAGGTCTGAAAACTCCCTTTGTAGGTAAACTGTTGCTACTGGGAGCTAAGTGTCTTCCCGTGTGGTCTGTGAAGCCATTTGGTCATCCTCCACTTTTCAGGGTGTTTCTTACTGCTGCACTGGGAATTTGGTATTTGCTTCATGAAATACAATATGTTCAACTGGGACACAATGCTGGAGGGAGTTCTGTCATGTGTGGTTGGTCAGCGTCGGCAAGAGAATGTACGAACCAGGCTTCTATCCCACATAGCTTTCCCCTTGACTATAGCAACCTGATTCTGAACATTGCCCTGAAACCTCTACATATAACAAGATGCCTTTACATATAAAGGTCTGCTGCCTGCACCATGTCAGTCGCAAGATTTGGAAGCCAATGGAAGATCCAGGTGGTCCTACCAAAAATATTTATTTACACACCTATAGTCCACTGCTCTACGCCCACTACCCAGCAGGCTCCAACTTACTGGCATCTCTGTTCTACACCATTTTCACGAAACTCAGTCAATCAAGGCACTGTTTGTTATACTCATGATCAGCAACAGGATATCTAAAGGTTATCCAGTGCCACCTGGTCATGGGGATTTCAAAAATTTCATGGTATTAATCTAGTCATTTTTCAAGGATGAAGTTGGAGGCACTGTGGGTTTCATTTAATTCAGGAACCATTAAATGGTGAGGAAGCTCATTTCAATGAAAGCTCTGGAGAACACTCACAGGCAAGCCTTCCCAAAGAGTGGCCAAAAGGACACATGAATCCAGGCCCATTGAGGTATACAATGTGAGGTCCATGTGTGTTTGGACTCTCAATTATGGCTACCAAGTCTTTAAGAATTAAAACATGTGATATCCTGGCTCAGAATCCCTGAGCTCTGTGGAAAGCCATCCTGGGCCTAGATCTCAGTTTCCAAAAGCGATTCTCATGCGTGTTCTCCTAAAATCCCAACACTATTCATGGCAATACTTCTCTGAGGTCAGTTCCAGAACTCAGTCTCTAAGGGGAATCACACCAGAGTTCAAGCCCTGGTGGACCCAGTCATCTCTTCCAACTACCACACAAATTACCACAATTAAAACAAGAACCCTCCCATATGGCCCTCATCTTCTTTCATATAGACACTCATCATAATCTGGCTGGAGGTTTCCATGAGGGGTGCAGACCAAGACAGTGTCCCAAATAAGCTCCTTTGCCCCTCATTTGCCTAAAGTCAAGGTGGCCTGGACACCCATCCGGTGAACCAAAAGTGATCAAATAGGCCTGCCGTTAATACCGCTCCAATTTGAGGACTACTGTCTGTGGGGTTTAGATTCTTTATGTGAATTTTAGTCATGAGAAAACCCAAGCACAATGGGCTAGCCTCTGCAGGTTTTGTAGAACTCTTTTGACCCAAAGGATCCCATTCTCACTTGATGGAAGTCAGGAACCTTACAGAGGAAGTCGAGAGACTTCCTCCCAATAATTGCTCTTTTGGCGAATTTTCTTTTGGATGCACACATGGTAACTTTCTTTAGATCCATCAGGTGCTGAGAATCTAAGCCACAGCCACACACAGGGCCAAGGGCATGATTCAGACACATCCCTTTCCAAAGCAATTAAGGAAAGTGCCACAGGTATGCCCATTCATTTCCATTTGAAAACTGTTTTCTTCAGGCTTCACAAAGGGGTGGCCTGAGGCAAAGAACTTCCTGACATTCAGGGCAACAGAACAATAGGTAAGCAAAAGGCCGAAAGCAGGGTTTCTCCTCTGAGACTTTCCTGGTCACACTGATATCTGAGTTTTCTGAGATGCTCGCCATCCCCTACAGCTATCCAGTACATGGCCATGTCACAGAGCTTGTAGGTGGTACATATCTTGGACACAAAACCATGGGCCTATTCTTGAGATTGGCCGGAATTCAGGACGAAAATAGAAACTTAGGAAGGTAGCAGGTGTTGCTCATCGATAAGGCAAGCTACAGTCCATTCATAAATGGGGCAATATGAATGCTGAGAAGATTTCTACTAGACACGACACATCCATTGATGGATTCTCTTTTCTAATGTCTACAACCACGGAAACAGTGGAATACACAGACATAGAAACACTCGCCCTGTGAAAAGACTTACTAGAAACAGTCCACTTCAAATGAAACAAACCGACTGTCCTACCTATTCTCAGAAAATGAGACAAAACCACAAACCCACAACCACACCCACAAAGGCACCTCCTTCCCCTAAGTAGGTTTGTGACTATCCAGAGTGTCCTCTGACTTGTGGGCCATAATATGTTCCCCCAAAATGGCCTTTCCTGTCTCAGATCTTGTCTCCTTGGCCAACTCTGTGAACTTCTTAGGAGCCAATGGTGAGCTACTACCTGCTTTCTCATGAAAAGCCCTGCATCCGAGCTTTCCTGGCATTGGGCCTTCCTCACATCTGTAGGTACCAAAAAATACTGACCCTGTCCTTGGTAAATCCAAACAAGTGAGACCACTGGGACTGGGACTGGGACTGGCTCTGTGTGCCTGGCTTCCTGGATCCCACGTTCAGAGAGTTCCATCACCAAGAAAGTGAGGTGAGGTCACTTCCTTCCTGAACTGGATGAGGGCACTGTCTTGGCAGCCACTTTGTCCTAACTGTTGCTTCCAAGGGTCCCAAGAGATTGAGGCTGCCCCTACTTCCTGTGACATTTTCACAAGTTAGAATGGTATATCAACCAAAGGCACCCAGGAATAGATCTCCACACAGGCCTGGTTTGGTCCATGATCTCTACATTAAAAAAAAATCTGATTCAGACCCAACCTTTTATCCTGACCGGCTTGTTTGCCATGGAAGATGACTTTTGGTCTCTCAGGTCCTTTATTGCTTCCTACATCTTCTCCAGGGATCATTTCTGCATGGACCTTTGAGGTTCTCAGCAGGTGGAAGTTTTTCTACATTTCTGTATTGTAATATCAACTCCTGCCCTGCTCTTCTGTAAAGTTAGATTGAGGGAACAGTGTCCGGTTATGGTTAAAAACATGCTCGATTTGGTTAGAAATCATTTTGCTGGATGAATGATCGTATTGGGAACTTGCTATGTGTAGAAGAATATATAGGTGAAATATATGTATGAAAAAAGAAATTTAAGTCTGATTTGAAGCCCAGAAGGGCATTGGGCCCTTGATAGGGATACGTGGTGTTGAATTACGTTCTGCAGAGTTGTCTCAGATAAATCGATATACAATGGCATAGCACCTTGTACGTTGCATGAATTAATGTAGAAGGAACATCACGTCAAAAAGGCATAGTCGGTAGTGAAAGGTTAATAAAATTAATAAAATAGGTACTTGTCACTTCCTGTTTTTCTGTATGCTTAACAAAACACTGTTGAAATCTTGAGAAATGTTTGCTAATCTTGTTCTAGAATGTACTGTTCCCAACAGCCGAACTGCAGAATGTACTCCCTCACTTGGTGTCATGCAAACCGCCCACTCGCCCTTACCCATCACTGAACTTCCCGCTCTTCCCTCTCCAAGGAAAGTATATAAGCTCTGCTTAAGCTGTTCTCAGAGGTCTCTCCTCTATTTAATTTAGCTCTGAGCTCCAGCATGCTGGACCACAAATAAACCCTTTGCTGTTGCATGAGACAGTCTCTTGGTAGTATCTTCCTCTGACACTCGCCTGACCTTTACATATTGAGTTTCCACTGAGTTCCAGCAGTGGCGGACGAGAGAGAGACCCCAACGGGCTCCTCTCGGAGCAAGTAAGGCACCTCTTTCTGGTTTCAGGTTTCTTGTTAGGGCTTGGCAAAATTGCTGGCGATGAAGAGCCTAGGCTCTCTCCGACGGTGGCTGAGAGACATGTCACAGAGACAAAGGGCACCTCTCTGGAGGACCCCGCAGAGAACTCGGGAAATCAAGGAACAATAGTCTTCTCGACTCAGTGATATTTTCTTTTAGATTCGTTATTGCCATACCATTGGGTTTTGCCGGCTACTCATTCCTGGTCTCAGTGTTGGACGTTCATTGCCTGTCTTTATGGTCTTGTCTTATCTGTGTCGTGTGTCCTTGCTTTTACTGTTTGTGGAACTTTCATTATGGAACAGAGCACGTCAATGCCTCTGTCCCTGACCCTTGATCACTGGACCAAAGTCCGCTTAAGGGCTCAGAATCTTTCTTTTTTTAGTAAAACGCTGGACCTGGCAGAATCTCTGTGCCTCAGAATGGCCCATCTTTGGAGTCGTATGGCCCCTAGAAGGATCTTTCTACTTCCCACTAATTTAAAAAGTCAGAGGTATTGTCTTTCAGCCAGCGCCACATAGCCATCCGGATCAACAGCCATATATCTTAACTTGGCAGGACCTCTGCAAATCTCCTCCTCCATGGGTGAAGCCTTTCCTTGCCCCTACCTCTGCTCCTACTCCTTCCCCCATGATCTCTCAAACCCTCTCAACCTCCTCCTCCTCCACCCTCTGTTCTCCCTGAGTCACAGATTTGACTCTACTGGACTCTTCTCCCCCTCCTTATCCCCTGCCCTCGTCCCCTAACAGACAACACACTCTAAGTGATTCCGCTGCTGCTGACTAAGCCTCTCTACCATTGGAGGAAGCTAAGCTGGTAATAGGATCTGACAATGGACCGATGTTCATGACCCAGGTAAGTCAGGGGTTAGCCAGGAACCTGGGGATTAATTGGAAGTTAAATTGTGCTTATAGACCACAGAGTTCAAGACAAGTAGAAAGAATGAATAGAACTATTAAAGAGACCTTAACAAAATTAAGCTTAGAGACCAGCATAAGATTGGACTATGCTCCTGCCTTATGCAATGTTTCATGCAAGAAAAAATCCCTTTGTTTCTTTGAGTAACCTTACCACGTGTGAAATTCTTTATGGTGGCCCTCCTCCAGTAGGGGACCTAAGCCCAACTGTAAGACCTAAAGATCCTTTCCACACCCCCTTGCTTGACAGACTTAAAGATCTTGAAAGAACTCAGTAATACCTGTGAAAACAGCTGGCCACTGCCTACCCAACTGGGAACCAGGGGATTCCACATCCATATCAAGTAAGAGATTTCATCTATGTAAGATGATATCAGGTGTCATCCCTGGTACCCCGCTGAAAAGGACCATACCAGGTGCTATTATAACACCTACAGTGGTAAACGTAAACAGAATCACTTCCTGGATCCATACCTCTCATCTCAAGCCTGCTGCCTGTACAGAATCTTTCTGGAAACTGAAAAAGACTGGTAACAGTTTCAAATTGTGTATTCGCAATGTGAATAAGGTTATATACTCTCCCCTTGGCTACAAGTAGTCCTAACCCTCATCAGCCCATTAAGCAGTGATGGCTGATCACAAATCCTACTGGAAAAGAAGTATGGTCTATCTCGCATACAGCCCCCTTAGGGACCTGGTGGCCATCTCTCCACCCAGACATTTGTTAGCTGGCTATAGGTATTTCCTATTGTGATATCCCTGATGAAGAGGATCCCACTAAAATACCATTAAATCCCTTCTGTACCATAGATAATGGAAACAAACATTATGGATGTAGGGACACGCGAGCCAGATGCAGGTTGGCTAGTCTAGATTACTAAGTTTGCCTGGCAGACTATCAAAGCCACAAAGAGTAATGGCTGTGTGGGGGAAAAGCCGACTTTTTCTGTATGTCATGGGAATGTGTGCATACAGGGGCTGCCTGATGGAACCCCAATTCTTCATCAAATTCAGTACACAGCATTGGCCACATTACCAATTAGACAACCAAAAACTATGGCACCCAGAGGGGTCTCTAGATCCTCAAATTTTGCATGACCTTTTTAACTTCTGCAAGTGCTCAAAAGAGTGAAAGGAAATTCCCCTATGTGGAAGCCTTTTCCCTCCCTCACTCACATCCTGAACTATGCTTCTCCAATAGATCATTATCCTCAGCCTTCTGCTCCAGACCCTCTGATGTCACTCCCATCTCAGCAACTTGATTTCTCCCCTCCAATAACTAGATCAGAAACCCAAAGCTCCACCAGTTCTCAGACCATCGCCCCCTTTCTGAGGTAGCAGGTACATAGGTACCGCTCCACCGACTCATTCCTCTCATCTCCTGTCAGTGCCCTCACCGGGTCCCACCAGGTCCTCTTACCAGCTAACCCAATGCTCAAACGAGCTGAGGAGAGCCCTGAGACCCTTATCCAAGATGTAATATAATTGGCCTTTAAAGTTGCTTTGTCATCACTGAAAACAGGTTACTAAAATTTAAAGTCCCTCACAGGATTTTGGGATCCTCACTCCCGTCTTTCACTCTGCTCTACCTGATCTACTGCTCAAGTTTGCTGCTAGGAAATTCCCAATACCCTTTCGCATTATTCTTTTACATCTCTCTTTTTCCTCATTCTCAGATCCTCGGAGGTGCTCTCAGCCCCACCTTCCCCGTCTTTCCCCCTCTGTACCAGGCCCACAGAAAAGTCTTAAATGACCTTCTTCAGAAGTCTTCACCATGGCTGAGTTTTGAACTTTCAGCAAAACAGTCCCAATAAAGACTTTAATGTAGATAAACTTTCTCTTTCGTATTGCCCTGTTCTACTTGGCCACTGGCTAAAAATCTCAGTACTTCTAAGCTAGACAACCCCTAACTAGTTTTTCACAAAATATGTGAACAAGTCCTCTGGCCTTCAGCTGGGGCTTCACAGAGATGGCTACATTTCTAAGATAAAGAAATTACCAACCGGGCTCCATGGTAACAGCTGGCAGGGGGAAAATAAGAAATGGAAGAAAAAGCTCTCCTCCTCCCAGGTGTCCTTGAAAAGTTAACTTGCCCAGAACAGAAGGAAAAACAGAAACAAATACTGCTTTTTTAAACTTCTGAAGACTGTGAACTTCTGAGCCCCATCCCTTATATGTTGGGTACAAAATTCTGAAACTACCTAAACTTGAGTTTCATGGGATTAATTGATTACAATATAAGCAATGCCCTCTGAATCCGGTTGCAACCAAATAGGACTGTTTCCCTCTCTTGAGTGCTATCTTAGGTGCCTTGCTTTGTCAGTGCCTACAACAGCATAATTCTATATACTTAAACATCGTTTATGTTTTCATGAAATGATCAGGATATGTGATAAATTGTGTAATGGTGCAGATGTTTCCCAGAGTGCTCTATCATGATGCAGGTTCATTTGAAGATCAAATAGGGGGGGCATACAACCGGTTCCACTGGGAACATATATCCCTCACTTTAGCCATCCTATTAGGAATAGGAGTTGCTGCACGGGTGGGCAGAGGAACCAGTGGCATTGTCCATGGGACACAAAAGATGACCCAATTAGAAGCAGCAATAGAGCAAAAGTAAGATATTAGAAACCTCCTTCAGGGCTTTGCATGAAACTTTAACCTCTCTCTCTGAAGTTGTTTTACAGAACAGTTGAGGGTTGAACCTCCTCTTCATTAGAGAAGGGGGGCTTTGTGCTGCATTGAGAGAAGAATGTTGTTTTTATGCTGACTATACTGGAGTCGTAATAAAATCTATGAGTAAATTTAAAAGACACCTTGAAGAGCATCAACAAATGAGAGAGGGCCCAAAAGGGTGGCTTGAGTCTTGGTTCACACAGTCCCCCTGGTTAACTACGTTTTTATCAACCCTGGCCGGTCCAATAATAATCCTCATATTATTGCTAACTATAAAACCCTGTTTGCTCAACCGTGTAATATCTTTTCTCCAGGCTCAAATTGGAGGAGTTAAACTTATGGTAATACCCCACTAGCAGACATTGAATGTGACACCCTCCAATGATCATTTGTATGATTAAAATTAGCCAGAAGAAGAAGTGGGGAATGAAATATTAATAAAATAGGTACTTGTCACATCTTGTTTTTCTGTATGCTTAACAGAACACTGTTGAAATCTTGAGAAATGTTTGCAAAATTTGTTCCCAGAATGTTCTATCCCCAGCTGCCAAATTGCAGAATGTACTCCCTCTCCCAGTTGCATGCAAACCGCCCACTCGCCCTGACCCATCAATACAATTCCCTCCCTTCTCTCTCCAGGGAAAGTATATAAGCTCTACTTCAGCTATTCTCAGGGCTATCTGCTCTATTCAGGTGAGCTCTGAACCCCAGCATTCTGGACACCCAATAAACCCTTTGATGTTGCATGACATAGCCTGTTGGTAGTCTCCTCCTCTGAAGCTCGCACCACGTTTACTTGGATGATTGAATGTAGAAGAGAACATCCAGTCAAAAAGGGATAGTCTGTAGCATTAGGAAGATAGTCAGTAAGTTTAGGAAGAACGGTGAGTATAAGATTTGGAACAAAAGTTTCTTAGCAATAGGATTTCGATTAGAGAGTGAATGTAAATGTCAGCACAAGTGAAGAGTCAGTCACAATGATGAAGTGGGGAAAATATGTAGGAAAGCATATATCAATAGAGACATTACAAAATCAGGCAGAGTATAAAGTGTGTGATAGGATTAGACATTTTGAACAGGGTTGAGTTTAAATATATAATCTTAGGAAGAAACAAATATGTAGTCACAAATAGGATTGACATTTGAGAGCATTGGGCAAATTTCAGGTGGATGAATATTTTGAGAATAATCTTGTGAATAGTTGATTATAAATCCACATACATGAACATGAATGAATTTAGGGAGTGAATATAAGACACATATATTTCATATTTTGAAAAATCTGGAGAGTGTATATATATATATATATATATATATATATATATATATATATACATACACATATATATATATACATATATATACATATACATAAACAAACACACAGACAAAAAAGTAGCAATATATATGTCAATCAAAATTCATTATAAAATATATACCATCCACAGATCTAAAAATATTCATTTTACTGAACATGGATTTATGTATAATGCTGTTCAACTAGCAAGCTCACCCATAGGTTGAATATTCAGTTCCAACAGGGTTTAGTAGGAGTGATCTCTTCTAACAATTTGTATCTGCCAAGTCAGCCACCTCACAAGAATGTACGTGTGGTACCAGATAGGAATCTATATGTGCATATAAGAATACATAGAAAGGGAGACATCAATTCACATATTTGTTAACCTTAAAGATACAAGGACAACTATTTCAACAAACAATTGACTAGATTTATAACTCCAACTCTGTATCATGCAAAAGGCAAGTCCATCTATACACCATGCCTACTCTGAACTGCTTGTATTTCTATTCTTTATGGGTTATTTTTCTCCATCATATTAGGATTAGTAGTCAGAGTCTGGTAGGGTATGGGTTAGAGTCAGGTATTCAGTATTTTGAATTGAAAATAGGACACTGAATCCAATGTGTATGCAAATATATGCTACGGAAAAATCTTCCCACTCTCCTCCAGAACAATGCCTTGACATTACCTTCGCCCCAAGTAAGACCCAATTAGAGGAGAAGAGTTAGAAAATCTGTGAATACATATCTAGAATGGAAAATGCTCCAGATTTCACATCTTTGGAGGTGGTAGAGGAGTTTCCAAAAGTAAGAGACAGGGTAAACACTCCACAAACATGGAGCTCTGCTGGCCAAAAGACTTTTTGAGAATCTGCCTCTGAGGTTGGGCACTTGAAATATATGTTGTTGTCAGGAGCTTTAGCTTTATTTGTAGTGAAACCATCAAAGCTGGATCTGCATCTATGTGACCTGGAGGAAATGATTACTTATTTTCAAATAAAAATGAGGCAGCAGTGATGAATTCTCTTTTTGTAGGTAAACATTGGCCACTGAGGGCTAAGGGTCTTCCCGTGTGGACTGTGAAACCAATGGTCATCCTCCAATTTTCGTGGTGTTTCTTGCTGCTGCACTGGGAGTTTGGTATTTGCTTCATGAAATACAACGAGTTCAAATGGGACACAGTGCTGAAGGGAGTTCTGTCAGGTGTGGTTGGCAGGGTCTCCAGGAGAATGCACCAACCAGGGTTCTATCTCAAGTAGCTTGCCCCCTTGACAATAGCAACATGATACTGAACATTACTCTGAAACCTCTCCATATAAAAATATGCCTTTACATATATGGGTGTGATGGTTGCACCATGTCAGTCACAGCCATTTGGAAGCCAATGGAAGATCCACATGGCCCCACCACAGATGTTTTATCACACATTTGCATAACACAGCTCTAGGCCCACTACTTACCAGGCCCCAACTTACTGGCATCTCTGTTCTACACCATTTTCATGAAACCCAGTCAATCAAGGCCCTGTCTGGTATACTCATGATCATCAACAGGACATCAAAGGTCCTCCAGTGCCAGCTGGTCATCGGAATTTCTAAAATTTCATGGTAATTATCTAGCATTTTTTCACAGATGCATTTGGAGGCAATGTTGGTTTCAATTCATTCAGGAACCATTAAATGGTGAGGAAGCTAATTTCAGGGAAATCTCTGGAGCACTCTCACAGGCAAGTCTACCCAAAGAGTGGCCAAAAAGTCACATGAAGCCAGGCCCATTGAGGTCTACAAAGCGAGGTCCAAGTGTGTTTTGAATCTCAATTATGCCTGCCAAGTCTTTCAGAATAAAATCATGTAATATCCTGGCTGTGATTCCCAGTGTTCTGTGGAAAGCCACTCTGGGCCTTGATCCCAGGTTCCAATGGCAACTCTCATTCCTGGCCTCCTAAAATCCCAACACAATTCATGTCAATACTTCTCTGAGGTCAGTTCCAGAACTCAGTCTCTAAGGGGAATCACAGCAGAATTCAAGCCCAGGTTTACCCAGTCATCTCTTCCAACTGCCACACAAATTACCACAATTATAACCAAAACACTCCTACATGGCCCTCATCTTCTACCATAAAGATACTCATCATAACATCTGGATGGAGGTTTTCATGAGAGGCACATCCCAAGACAGTGTCCAAAATAAGCTCCCTTGCCCCTCATTTGCCGAATGTCAGGGTGGCTTGGACACCCTTCCTGTGAACCAGGAGTGATCAAATAGGCCTGCCCTTAATACTGCTTCGCTTCTCCAATTTGAGGCTCTCTGACTGTGGCGTCTAGATTCTTTTTGTGAATTGGATTCATAAGAAAAGCCAAGCCCCTCTGCAGAGATTTGAAGAACTCATTTCACCCAAAGAATCCCTATTCTGACATGATGGATTTCAGAAACCTAACAAAGGAAGGCAATATAATTCATGCACATTGATTGAACGTTTTTCCATTTTGGTTTAGATGCACATATGGGATCTTTCTTTACATCCATCAGGTGCTGAGAATCTAAGTCACAGCCTAAAACAGGGCAAAGGGCCTGAATCAGACACATCGTTTTCCAATGAAATTAAGCAAAGAGCCAGAGGTGATGCACATTCATTTCCATTTGAAAACTGTTTTCTTCAGGCTTAACAAAGGGGTTGCATGAGACAAAGACCTTCCTGATATTCAGGGCAACAGAACAATAGGTAAGCAAAAGGCCCAAAGCAGGGTATCTCCACTGAGACTTTCCTGGTCACACTGATATCTGAGTTTTCTGAGATGCTGGCCATTCCATTCAGGTATCCAGTACATGGCCATGTCAAAGACCTTGGATTTGGTACATATCTTGGACACATAACCATGAGCCTATTCTAGAGAGTGGCCAGAATTCTGGAAGAAAACAGGGACTTAGGAAGGTATTAGGTGTTGTCCGTGCATAAGGCAAGCCACACTCCATTCATAAATTGGGCAGGATGAATGCTGGGAAGCTTTATACTAGACATGACACATCCATTGCTGCATTCTCTTTTCTCATGTCTACTACCACAGGCACAGTGGGATACACAGACATGGAAACACTCACCTCTTCAAATGACTTACCGGAAACAGTTTACTCCAAAACAAACAAACCGCCATTCCTACCTATTTTCAGAACATGAGACAAACCACAAACCCACACCCACTCCCAAAAAGGCACCTCCTTCCCCATAGGTGTATGACTAACCAGAGTGTCCTCTGACTGGTGGCCATACTCTGTTCTTCCGAAATGGCCTGTCCTCTCTCAGATCTGTTTTCCTTGGCCAACTCTGTAAAGTTGTAAGGAAAAAGTGGAGAGCCACTACCTGCTTTCTCAGGAAAGCTCCCTATTCAGAGCTCTCCAGGCATTTGGTAATCCCACTTCAGTAGGTACCAAGAATGACTGACTCTATCTTTGGTAAATCCAAACAAGTGAGCCCACTGGGACTGGGCCTGGGACTGCCTCTGGGTGCCTGGCTCCTTGGATACAAAGTTCAGAGAGTTCCATCACCAAGGAAATGAGGTATGTCACATTCTTTGGAACTGAATGAGGTCACTGCCTTGGCAAATATATATATTATGATGTTCAAAAACTGAAGAAATAATAATGTACCAGTGTCGAATACAAATGAATGACAAATTACATATCATGTCCCATAGGAGTCTACTTGCATTGATGTTAGACTGGGTCAGTTACTGTAGAATAATTAGGATTTGTATGCACAATTCACTGAAGTTAGTTTTAAGTACTAGGAAACAAATATGTATTGCAGGTGGATGAATATTTCTGATTATAATCTTGTGAAAAGTGGATTATAAATCCACATACATGAACATGAATGAATTTAGAGAGTGTATATTAGACACATATATTTCATATTTTGAAAAATTTGGAGAGTATATCTATATCTATATCTATATCCATATCTATATATACACACACACACACACAAACACACACACACAACACTCACAGACATTAAAAAGTACCAATATAAATGCCAATCGAATTCATCAGTAAATATATATCATCCACAAATGCAAAAATATTTATTTTACTGAACATGAGTTAATGTATAATGTTGTTCTACTAGGACGCTCTCCTATAGGTTGAATTTTCATTTCCAATAGCATTTAGGAGGAGTGAACTCTTCTCACAATTTGTATCTGCCAAGGCAGCCAGCTCACAAAAATGTACGTGTGATACCTGGTAGGATTCTATATATGCATATAAATATACATGTGTGAATAGGCTACAGAAAAGGGAAACAAGAATTCACATATTTGTTAAGTTTAAAAACACATGGAGAATATTTCAATTAAAATTTGACTAGATTTATAACTCCTACCTTATATAATGCAAATGTCAAGTCCAACAATACAACATGTCTCCTCTGAAGTGCTTGTATTTCTATTGTGTTGGGTTAATTTTCTCCATTATATTAGGATGAATAGTCTGAGTCTACTAGGTATGGGTTAGTGTCAGGGATTCAGTATTTCGAATGGAAAATTGGGAAATGAATCCAATGTGTATGTAAATATATGCTGCACAAATATCCTAGTGCTCTCATCCAGAACAATGCCTTGACATTACCTTCACCACAAGTAAGACACAATTAGAGGAGAAGAGTTACAAAATCAGTGAATACATATCTGGAATGGAAAATGCTCAGGAGTTCACAACCTTGGAGGTGGTAGAGCAGTTTCCAAAACTAAGGGACAGGGTAAACACTCCAAAAACATGGAGCTCTGCTGGCCTAAAAACTTTTTGAGAAACTGCCACTGAGTTTTGCACTTGAAATATATGTTGTTTTCAGGAGATTTGGCTTCCTTTGTAGTGAGACCATCAAAGCTGGGTCTGCATCTATGTGACCTGGAGGACATGGTTTCTTATTTCCAAAGAACTAGATGAAGCAGTGCTGAATCCTCTCTTTGAAGGTAAACTGAGGCCACTGGGGACTATGTGTCTCCCCCTGTGGACTGTGAAGCCATTTGGTCCTCTTCCACTTTTTGTGGAGTTTTTGCTGCTGCACTGTGAGTTTGGTATTTGTTTCACGAAATACTAGGAGCTAAACTCGGACACAGTGCTGGAGGGAGTTCTGTCACGTGTGGTGGGTCAGGGTCTGCAAGAGAATGCACCAACTAGGCTCCTATCTCTCACAGCTTGCCCCATTGCCCCCTTGTCCATATCAACCTGATTCTTAATTTTCCTCTGAAAACTCTCCATATAACAATATGCCTTTACATATAAGGGTCTACTGGCTGCACCATGTCAGTTACAAGCCATTTGGAATCCAATGGTATATCCACATGGCCCTACCACGGATGTTTTATCAAACACCTCCCCACCACTGCTCTAGACCCACTACTCAGCAGGCTCCAACTTACTGGCATCTCTGTTCTACACCATTTTCATGAAACTCAGGAAGTCAAGGCACTGTCTGGTATAATCATGATCAGCAACAGGACATCCAATGTTTCTCCAGTGCCACTTGGTCATAGGAATTTCAAAAATTTCATGGTATTTATCTAGCCATTTTTCAAGCATGAAGTTGGAGGCACTGTGGATTTCAGTTCATTCAGCAAACATTAAATGGTGAGGAAGCTCATTTCAATGAAATCTCTGGAGAGCTCTCACAGGCACGGCTTCCCAAAGAGTGGACAAACGGTCACATTAGGCCAGGCCCATTGAGGTCTACAATGTGAGGTCCATGTGTGTTTTGACTCTCAACTATGGCTGCCATTTCTTTAAGAATAAAATCATGTGATATCCTTGCTGAGATTTCCAGTCCTCTGTTGAAATCCACCCGGGGCCTAGGTCTCAGTTTCCAAGAGCGACTTTCATGCGTGGCCTCTTAAAATTCCAACAAAATTCATGGCAATGCTTCTCTGAGTTCATTTCCAAAACCCAGTCTCTAAGGGGAATCACACCAGAGTTCAACCCCACGTGTACCCAGGCATTTTTTCCAATGCCACACAAATGACCAAAATCAAAACCAAAACACTCCCACATGGCCCTCATCTTATTCCATATAGTCAATCATCTTAACCTCTGGCTGGAGGTTTCCATGAGGGGAGCAGCCCAAGACAGTGTCCAAAATCAGCTCCTTTGCCCCTCATTTGCCTAAAGTCAGGGTAGCCTGGACACCGTTTCTGTGAACCAGGAGTGAACAAATAAGCCTGCCTTTAATACTTCTTTGTTTCTCCAATTTGAGGCCTACTGATTTTAGGTATCAATTCTTTAGGTGATTTAGAGTCATGCGATAACACAAGCACCTCTGCAGGGCTTTGAAGAACTCATTTGACCCATAGAATCCCTATTCTCATTTGATGGAGTGCAGGAACCTAACAGAGGAAGGCAAGAGACTTCATCCACAATGAATGATATTTTTTGCCATTTTGGTTTTGGAAGCTCACATGGGATCATTCTTAAGATCCATCAGGTGCTGAGAATCTAAGTCACAGCCACACACAGGTCCAAAGGCTGATAAAGACACATCTCTTTCCAAAGCAATTAAGCAAAGAGCCACAGGTGAGGCCCATTCATTTCCATTTGAAAACTGTTTTCTTCAGGCTTCACAAAGGGGTGGCCTGAGGCAAAGACCTTCCTGACATTCAGTGCAACACAACAATAAGTAAGCAAAAGGCCCAAAGCAGGGTTTCTGCACTGAGATTTTTTTTGTCACACTGATATCTGAGTTTTCTGAGATGCTCGCCATTCTCTTCAGGTATCCAGTACATGGCCATGTCACAGAGCTTGGCGGTGGTACATTTTTTGGACACAAATCCATGAGCCTATTCTGGAGAGTGGCCAGAATTCAGGAAGAAAACAACAACTTAGAAAGATAGCAGGTGTTGCACATCGATAAGACAAGCTGCAGTCCATTCATATATTGGGCAGGATGAATTATGGGAAGATTTATACTAGACAGGACACATCCATTAATGCATTCTCTTTTCTAATGTCTACAACAACAGACACAGTGTGATACACAGAAACAGAAACCCTCGCCGTGTCAAATGACTTACTAGAAACTGTCCACTCCAAACCAAACAAACCGCCTTTCCTATCTATTCTCAGAACATGAGACAAAACAACAAACCCACACCCACTCCCACAAAGGCACCTCCTTCCGCCAAGTAGGTCTGTGACTATCCGGAGTGTCCTCTGACTGGTGGGCCATACTATGTTCCCCCGAAATGGCCTGTCTTCTCTCAGACCTTCTTTCCTTGACCAACTCTGTGAAGATGTCAGGAAAAAGTGGTTAGCCACTACCTGTTTTCTCAGGAAAGGTCCATCTTCAGAGCTCTCCTGGCATTTGGCCATCCTCACATCATTAGGTACCAAGAAAACTGACTCTGTCCTTGGTAAATCCAAACAAGTGAGCCCACTGGGACTGGGACTGGGACTGCCTCTGGGTGCCTGGCTTCTTGGATACCAAGTTCAGAGAGTTTCATCACCAAGGAAATGAGGTATGTCACATTCTTTGGAACTGAATAAGGTCACTGCCTTGGCAACCACTTTGTCCTAACAGTTGCTTCCAAGGGTAACATAAGATGGAGGTTGCCCCTACTTCCTGTGACACTTTCATAAGGTAGAATGTATATCAACCATTTGCACCCGGGAACAGCTCTCCACTCAGGCCTGGTTTGGTCCATCTTCTCTACAATAAGAAGAGAGAGATTCAGATTCAGACACATCCCTTCATCCTGACCAGGTTGTTTGCCATGGAAGATGACTTTTGCTCTCTCAGGTGCTTCATACCTGCCTACAACTTCTCCAGGTATCATTTGTGCATGGACATTTGAGGTTCTCATCAAGTGGAAGGTCCCCAACTTTCCTGTATTGTAAGAACTACTCTGACAGCTCTTTTGTCCATTTTGGTTTGGGATTCACCCATGGGATTTTTCTTTAGACCCATCATGTGCTGTGAATCTAAGCCACAGCCTCACATAGGGCTGAGAGGCTGATTCAGAAACATCCATTTCCAAAGCAATTAAGCAAAGAGGCACAGGTAATGACCATTCTTTTCCATTTGAAAACTATTTTCTGCAGGCTTCACAAAGTGTGGCCTGAGGCAAAGACCTTCCTGACATTCAGGGCAACAGAATAGGTAAGCAAAAGGCGCAAAGCAGGGTTTCTCCACTGAGACTTTCTTGGGCATACTGATATCTGAGTTTTCTGAGATACTCGCCATTCCCATCAGCTATCCAGTACATGGCCATGTCACAGAGATTGAGGTGGTACATATCTTGGACACAAAATCATGAGCGTATTCTGGAGAGTGTCCAGAATTCAGGAAGAAAACAGGAATTTAGAAAGATGGCAGGAGTTGCCCATCCATACGGCAACCTGCAGTCCATTCATTAATTGCACAGGATGAATGCTTTGAAGCTTTCTTGTAGACAGGACACATCCATTGATGCATTCTCTTTTCTAATGTCTACAATCACGGACACAGTATGATATATAGACACAGAAACACTCACCTTGTCAAAGGACTAACTAGACACAGTCCACTCCAAAACAAACAAACCAGCTTTCCTAACTATTCTCAGAACATGAGACAAAACCACAAACTCACACTCACACCCAAAAAGTCACCTCCTTTCCCCAAGTAGGTCTGTGACTATCCGGAGTGTCCTCTGACTTGTGGGCCATACTATGTTCCCCCAAAATGGCGTGTCCTGTCTCCAATCTGGTCTCTTTGGCCAACTCTGTGAAGTTGTCAGGAGCCCATGGTGAGAAACTACCTGCTTTCTCTGGAAAGGCCAGTCTTTATAGTTTCCAGGCATTTGGCTGTCCTCACATCAGTAGGTACAAAGAAAGAGTGACTCTGTCTTGTTAAATCCAAACAAGTTAGCCCACTGGGACATGGAGTGGGTTTGACTCTGTGTGCCTGGTTTCCTGGATCCCAAGATCACAGACTTTCATTACCAAAACTGTAAGGTGATGTCACTTTCTTCAAGATCTGAATGAAGTCACTGCCTTGGAAACCACTTTGTTTTAACAGTTGCTTACATGGTTCCCAAAAGATGGAGGCTGCCTCTACTTGCTGTGACTCATTCATATGTTAGAATGGTATATCAACCATAGGCACCGGGGAACAGCTCTCCACACAGGCATGGTTTGGTCCATCTTCTCTACATTAGGAAGAGAGAGGCTAATTCAGACACATCCCATCAACCTGACCAGGTTGTTTGCCATGGAAGATGACTTTTGCTCTCTCATGTCCTTCATAGCTGCCTACATCTTCTCCAAGGATCATTTCAGCATGGACCTTTTAGGTTTTCAGCAGCTGGAAGATCGCCTATATTCCTGTATTGTAAGACCAACTCTGTCCCTGCTCTTCTGTAAAATTAGATTGAGGGAAAAGTGTATGGTTAGGGTTAATAACATGTTCAATTTGGGTTAGGAATCATTCTCTGGAATGAATATTTGTATTAGGAACCTGTGATATTTATAAGAATATATAGGTGAAATATAAGTATGAAAACAGAAATCTAGGTAAGTTTTGAAGCCCAGAAGGGCATTGGGCCCTTGATTGGGATACTTAGCATTGATTTATGTCCTGCACAGTTGTCTCAGTTAAATCAATATACTATGGCATAGGACCTTCTAATTTGGATGATTGAATGTGGAAGAGAACATCCAGTCAAAAAGGGATATTCAGTAGGATTAGGAAAATAGTCGGTAGGTTTAGATAAAAGAGTCAGTATAGGATTTGGACCAAAAGTTCTTTAGCAATAGGGTTTCAGGTAGAGAGTGAATGTAAATGTCAGCACATGTGAAGAGTCAGTCACAATGATGAACTGGGTAAAATATGTAGGAAAGCAATATTTTGAAGACGTATAAATTAATTGGGGGTACAAATAGGTGTACCTTGTGCCTATGAATATAGAGATAATGCATGAATAGACCATACTGTGAATAAATAATATAACTGGTTCGAACTTTAAATAATGGATTGAATTGATTTCTGAAAATATACAGGAAACCTAATATTGATATACAATCATCCATTCCAAACAGTTATGCTTCTAATGGTGATATTAGATTTATGGTTTATCATAAAAAGTGTGTGAGTTTTGCTTCAAAACTGATTATGAAATTAAAAAAAATGTGTTTGCAGAGAAGTCTCATGAAAAGACCAGTCAAGAAACCGGGAGGAATACATGTGTTCTGAAGCAGGAAATGATTAAAAGTGAAAAAATACCTATAAAGTTGTGAACTTGTGGATGAAATATATATCCTATGATGTGCAAAAACTGCAGAAATATTAATGTAGCAGTGTTGAATATAAATGAACGTCAAAATACACATCATGTCCCATAGGAATCTACTTGCATTGATGTTAAACTGGGTCAGATACTGTAGAATTATTAGGATTTGTATGCACCATTCACAGAAGTGAGTTGTCAGTACAAGGAAACAAATATGTATTTCAGGTGGATGAATATTTCCAATAATAATCTTGAGAAAAGTTGATTATATTTCCTCATGCATACATGAAAGAATGTATGAATGTAGAGAGTGTATATAGGACACATATATTTCATGTTTTGATAAATCAGGAGAGTATATATATATATATATATATATATATATATATATATATATATACCAAAAAAACACACAGAGAAACATAAAAAAGTAGCAATATATGCCAAATGAAATTTATAATGAAATATATAACATCTACTGATGCAAAAATATATATTTTACTGAACATGGAATTATGTATAATGTTGTTGTACTAGGAAGCTCACCCATAGGTTGAATTTTTAGTTCCAACAGCGTTTAAGAGGGGTAGTCTCTTCACACAATTTATATCTGCCGAGTCAGCAACCTCACAAAAATGTACGTGTGATACCAGGTAGGATTCAATATGTACATATAAAAATACATGTGCTGTATAGGCTACAGAGAAAGGGAGGCAGGGATTCACATATTTGTTAATTTTAAAAACACATGAAAAACTATTCCAAATAAAAATTCACTAGATTTATAACACCTACCATTTATTATGCAAAAGAAAAGTTCAAAAATACACCATGCCTCCTCTGACCTGCTTGTATTTCTGTTCTATTTGGGTTATTTTTCTCCATCATATTAGGATTAGTAGTCAGAGTCTAGTAGGGTATGTGTTAGTGTCAGGGATTCAGTATTTTGAATGGAAAATAGGAAAAAGAATCCAATGTCTATCAAATATGTGCTACACAAAATATTTTCCCTCTCTCATCCAGAACAATGCCTTGACATTACCTTCGCCCCAAGTAAGACACAATTAGTGGAGAAGAGTTATAAAATCTGTGAATATATAACTGGAATGGAAAATGCTCATGAGTTCACAACCTTGGATGTGGTAGAGAAGTTTCCATAAGTAAGGGACAGGTTAAAAACTCCACAAACATGGAGCTCTGCTGGCCTAAAGGACTTCTTGATAAACTGCCTCTGAGGTTGGGCACTTGAAATATATGTTGTTTTCAGGAGCTTTAGCTTCCTTTGTCGTGAGACCATAAAAGCTGGGTCTGATTCTATGTGACCTGGAGGACATGGTTTCTTATTTTCTAATGAACATGAGGCAGCAGTGGTGAATTCTCTCTTTTAAGTAAAATGTGACCAGTGCGTGCTAAGTCTCTCCCCATCTGGGCTGTGAAGCCATTTGGTCATCCTCCACTTTTTCATGGTTTTTCTTTCTCCTGCATTGGGAGTTTGGTATTTGCTTCACGAAATACAAGGAGTTCAAAAGGGACACAGTGCTGGATGGAGTTCTGCCACATGTGGTGGGTCAGGGTCTGCAGGAGAATGCACCAACCAGGCTTCTATCCCACATATCATTTTCCCTTGTCTATTGCAACCTGATTGTTAACATTGCCATGAAACCTCTCCATATAACAAGACGCCCTTACATATTAGTGTCTGCTGACCTCACCATGTCTGTCACAAGCCATTTGGAAGCCAATGGCAAATCCATATGGCCACATCAGAGATGTATTATGACACACATACACACCACTGCTCTAGGCACACTACTCAGCAGGCACCAACTTACTGGCATGTCTGTTCTAGATCATTTTCATGAAACACAGTCAATCAAGGCACTGTCTAGTATACTCATGATAAACAACAGGACATCCAAAGGTTCTCCAGAGACATGTTGTATAGTTGGACTTGACATTTGCATTATATAAGGTAGGAGTTATAAATCTAGTCAAATTTTAATTGAAATATACTCCATGTGTTTTTAAACTTAACAAATATGTGAATTTCCCTTTTCTGTAGCCTATTCACACATGTATATTTATATGCATATATAGAATCCTACCAGGTATCACACGTACATTTTTGTGAGGTGGCTGTCTTGGCAGATACAAATTGTGAGAAGAGTTCACTCCTCCTAAATGCTGTTGGAAATGAAAATTCAACCTATAGGAGAGCGTCCTAGTAGAACAACATTATACATTAACTCATGTTCAGTAAAATAAATATTTTTGCATTTGTGGATGATACATATTTACTGATGAATTTCGATTGGCATTTATATTGGTATTTTTAATGTCTGTGAGTTGTGTGTGTGTGTGTGTGTGTGTGTGTGTGTGTGTGTATAGATATAGATATAGATATAGATACACTCTCCAAATTTTTCAAAATATGAAATATATGCGTCTAATATACACTCTCTAAATTCATTCATGTTCATGTATGTGGATTTATAATCCACTTTTCACAAGATTATAATCAGAAATATTCATCCACCTGAAATACATATTTGTTTCCTGAAAACTAACTTCAGTGAATGGTGCATACAAATCCTAATTATTCTACACTAACTGACCCAGTCTAACATCAATGCAAGTAGACTCCTATGGGACATGATCTGTAATTTGTCATTCATTTGTATTCGACACTGGTACATTATTGTTTCTTCAGTTTTTGCACATCACAGGATATACATTTCATCCACAAGTTCACAAATTAATAAGCATTTGTTTCAACTTTCACCACTTCTTGCTTCAGAACACATGTATTGTCAGGGTTTCTTGACTGGTCTTTTCATGAGAGACTTCTTTCCAAACACATTATTTTGAATTTCCATAATCATTTTGAAGCAAAACTCACACACTCTTCATGATAAACCAAAACACAAATATTTCCATTACATATATACCTGGTTGGAATGAATGATTGTATATCAATATACGATTTCCTTTAATTTTTCAGATATCAGTTCTATTCATTATTTAAAGTTCAAAAAAGTTATATTATTTATTCACAGTATGGTCTATTCATGCTTTTTCTCTATGTTCCTAGAAACAGGGTACACCTCTTTGTACCTCTGATTCTCATTTTACATCTTCAATATATTGCTCCCAGAAATGGTGAAAGAAATACTCATGTCATCTCATTATCACAGTAATATTCTGGACAAAAAAATGGAAAGGTCACACTTATGATTGTACCAAAGCCTAAATGGAAAGTGAACATGGATTTCTAAAAACATCCATGTCCAGGTTGCCTAATGCTGTCAATTGTCAATCCTATTGGTGACTACATATTTGTTTTTTTCCTAATTTATATATTCAAACTCAACCCTGTTGAAAATGTCTAATTCTATCACTCACTTTATACTTTGCCTGATTTCGTAATGTTTCTATTGATATCTGCTTTTCTACATATTTTCCCCAGTTCAACATAGTGACTGACTCTTCATATGTGCTGACATTTACATTCACTCAACAACCGAAAGTCTATTGCTAAAGAACTTTTGGTCCAAATCCTATACTCACTCTTCTTCCTAAACCTACCGACTATCTTCCTAATCCTACTGAACATCCCTTTTTGACTGGATGTTCTCTTCTAAATTCAATCATCCAATGTACAAGGTCCTATGCCATTGTATATCGAATTATCTGAGGCATCTTTGCAGAACATCATTCAAAGCTAAGTATCCCAATCCAGGGCAAAACCCTTCTGGGCTTCAAATCATACCTAGATTTCTGTTTTCCTACTTATATTTCACCTCTATATTCTTGTAAATATTGCAGGTTCCCAATACCATTATTCATCACATAGAATCATTCGTAACCCAAATCAAACCTGTTTTTAACCAGAAGTATACACTGTTCCCTCACACATTATACAGAAGAGCAGGGACAGAGTGGTTCTTACAATACAGGAAAGTTGGGGACCTTCCACCTGATGAGAACCTCAAATGTCCATGCACAAATGATACCTGGAGAAGTTGAAGGCAGGTATGAAGCACCTGAGAGAGCAAAAGTCATCTTCCATGGCAAACAACCTGGTCAGGATGAAGGGATGTGTCTGAATCTGAATCTCTTTCTTCTTTTTGTAGAGAAGATGGACCAAACCAGGCCTGAGTGGAGAGTTGTTCCCGGGTGCCAATGGTGATATACATTCTAACTTATGAAAGTGTCACAGGAAGCGTGGGCAACCTCCATTTTATGTTACCCTTTGAAGCAACTGTTAGGACAAAGTGGTTGCCAAGGCAGTGACCTCATTCAGTTCCAAAGAATGTGACATACCTCATTTCCTTGGTGATGGAACTCTCTGAACTTGGTATCCAAGAAGCCAGGCACCCAGAGGCAGTCCCTGTCCCAGTCCCAGTGGGCTCACTTGTTTGGATTTACCAAGGACAGAGTCAGTTTTCTTGGTACCTAATGATGTGAGGATGGCCAAATGCCAGGAGAGCTCTGAAGATGGACCTTTCCTGAGAAAACAGGTAGTGGCTAACCACTTTTTCCTGACATCTTCACAGAGTTGGTCAAGGAAACAAGATCTGAGAGAAGACAGGCCATTTCGGGGGAACATAGTATGGCCCACCAGTCAGAGGACACTCCGGATAGTCACAGACCTACTTGGGGGAAGGAGGTGCCTTTGTGGGAGTGGGTGTGGGTTTGTTGTTTTGTCTCATGTTCTGAGAATAGATAGGAAAGGCGGTTTGTTTGGTTTGGAGTGGACAGTTTCTAGTAAGTCATTTGACATGGCGAGTGTTTCTGTTTCTGTGTATCCCACTGTGTCCGTTGTTGTAGACATTAGAAAAGAGAATGCATTAATGGATGTGTCCTGTCTAGTATAAATCATCCCATAATTCATCCTGCCCAATATATGAATGGACTGCAGCTTGTCTTATCGATGTGCAACACCTGCTATCTTTCTAAGTTGTTGTTTTCTTCCTGAATTCTGGCCACTCTCCGAAATAGGCTCATGGATTTGTGTCCAAAATATGTACCACCTCCAAGCTCTGTGACATGGCCATGTCCTGGATAGCTGAAGAGAATGGCGAGCATCTCAGAAAACCCAGATATCATTGTGACCAGGAAAGTCTCAGTGCAGAAACTCTGCTTTGGGCCTTTGCTTACTTATTGCTGTGTTGCACTGAATGTCAGGAAGGTCTTTGCCTCAGGCCACCTCTTTGTGAAGCCTGAAGAAAACAGTTTTCAAATGGAAATGAATGGGCCTCACCTGTGGCTCTTTGCTTAATTGCTTTGGAAAGGGATGTGTCTTTATCATCCTCTTGGGCCTGTGTGTGGCTGTGACTTAGATTCTCAGCACATGATGGATCTTAAGAATGATCCCATGTGAGCTTCCAAAACCAAAATGGCAAAAAATTTCATTCATTGTGGATGAAGTCTTTTGCCTTCCTCTGTTAGGTTCCTGCACTCCATTAAATGACAATAGGGATTCTTTGGGTAAAATGAGTTCTTCAAAGCCCTGGAGAGGTGCTTGTGTTTTCGCATGACTCTAAATCACCTAAAGAATCGATACCTAAAATCAGTAGGCCTCAAATTGGAGAAACACAGAAGTATTAACGGCAGGCTTATTTGTTCACTCCTGGTTCACAGAAACGGTGTCCAGGCTACCCTGACTTTAGACAAATGAGGGGCAAACGAGCTGATTTTGGACACTGTCTTGGGCTGCGCCCCTCATGGAAACCTCCAGCCAGAGGTTAAGATGATTGACTATGTGAAATAAGATGAGGGCCATGTGGGAGTGTTTTGGTTTTAATTTTGGTCATTTGTGTGGCATTGGAAAAAATGACTGGGTCCACGTGGGCTTGAACTCTGGTGTGATTCCCCTTAGAGACTGGGTTTTGGAACTGAACTCAGAGAAGCATTGCCATGAATTTTTTGGGATTTTAAGAGGCCACGGATGAAAGTCGCTCTTGGAAACTGAGACCTAGGCCCCGGGTGGATTTCCACAGAGGCCTGGGAATCTCAGCAAGGATATCACATGATTTTATTCTTAAAGAAATGTCAGCCATAGTTGAGAGTCAAAACACACATGGACCTCACATTGTAGACCTCAATGGGCCTGGCCTAATGTGACCTTTTGTCCACTCTTTGGGAAGCCATGCCTGTGAGAATTCTTCAGAGATTTCATTGAAATGAGCTTCCTCACCATTTAATGTTTGCTGAATGAACTGAAACCCACAGTGCCTCCAACTTCATGCTTGAAAAATGGCTAGATAAATACCATGAAATTTTTGAAATTCCTATGACCAGGTGGCACTGGAGAAACATTGGATGTCCTGTTGCTGATCATGAGTATACCAGACAGTGCCTTGATTTACTGAGTTTCATGAAAATGTTGTAGAACAGAGATGCCAGTAAGTTGGAGCCTGCTGAGTAGTGGGTCTAGAGCAATGGTGGGGAGGTGTTTGATAAAACATCCGTGGTTGGGCCATGTTTATCTACCATAGGATTCCAAATGGCTTGTAACTGACATGGTGCAGCCAGCAGACCCTTATATGTAAAGGCATCTTGTTATATGGAGAGTTTTCAGAGGAAAATTAAGAATCAGGTTGATATGGACAAGGGGGCAATGGGGCAAGCTGTGAGAGATAGGAGCCTAGTTGGTGCATTCTCTTGCAGACCCTGACCCACCACACGTGACAGAACTCCCTCCAGCACTGTGTCCCAGTTTAGCTCCTAATATTTCGTGAAACAAATACCAAACTCACAGTGCAGCAGCAAAAACACCACAAAAAGTGGAAGAGGACCAAATGGCTTCACAGTCCACACAGGGAGACACTTAGTCCCCAGTGGCCTCAGTTTACCTACAAAGAGAGGATTCAGCACTGCTTCATCTTGTTCATTGGAAAATAAGAAACCATGTCCTCCAGGTCACATAGATGCAGACCCAGCTTTGATGGTCTCACTACAGAGGAAGCCAAATCTCCTGAAAACAACATATATTTCAAGTGTGGAAGCTCAGAGGCAGTTTCTCAAAAAGTTTTTAGGCCAGCAGAGCTCCATGTTTGTGGAGTGTTTACCCTGTCCCTTAGTTTTGGAAACTCCTCTACCACCTCCAAGGTTGTGAACTCCTGAGCATTTTCCATTCCAGATATGTATTCACTGATTTTGTAACTCTTCTCCTCTAATTGTGTCTTACTTGGGGTGAAGGTAATGTCAAGGCTTTGTTCTGAATGAGAGCGGGAGGATATTTGTGCAGCATATATTTACATACACATTGGATTCATTTTCCAATTTTCCATTCGAAATACTGAATCCCTGACACTAACCCATACCTGGTAGACTCAGACTATTCATCCTAATATAATGGAGAAAATTAACCCAACACATTAGAAATACAAGTACTTCAGAGGAGACATGTTGTATAGTTGGACTTGACATTTGCATTATATAAGGTAGGAGTTATAAATCTAGTCAAATTTTAATTGAAATATTCTCCATGTGTTTTTAAACTTAACAAATATGTGAATTCTTGTTTCCCTTTTCTGTAGCCTATTCACACATGTATATTTATATGCATATATAGAATCCTACCAGGTATCACACGTACATTTTTGTGAGGTGGCTGTCTTGGCAGATACAAATTGTGAGAAGAGTTCACTCCTCCTAAATGCTGTTGGAAATGAAAATTCAACCTATAGGAGAGCGTCCTAGTAGAACAACATTATACATTAACTCATGTTCAGTAAAATAAATATTTTTGCATTTGTGGATGATACATATTTACTGATGAATTTCGATTGGCATTTATATTGGTATTTTTAATGTCTGTGAGTGTTTGTGTTTGTGTGTGTGTGTGTGTGTGTGTGTGTGTGTATAGATATAGATATAGATATAGATATACTCTCCAAATTTTTCAAAATATGAAATATATGCGTCTAATATACACTCTCTAAATTCATTCATATTCATGTATGTGGATTTATAATCCACTTTTCACAAGATTATAATCAGAAATATTCATCCACCTGAAATACATATTTGTTTCCTAGTACTGAAAACTAATTTCAGTGAATGGTGCATACAAATCCTAATTATTCTACAGTAACTGACCCAGTCTAACATCAATGCAAGTAGACTCCTATGGGACATGATCTGTAATTTGTCATTCATTTGTATTCGACACTGGTACATTATTGTTTCTTCAGTTTTTGCACATCACAGGATATACATTTCATCCACAAGTTCACAAATTAATAAGCATTTGTTTCAACTTTCACCACTTCTTGCTTCAGAACACATGTATTGTCAGGGTTTCTTGACTGGTCTTTTCATGAGAGACTTCTTTCCAAACACATTATTTTGAATTTCCATAATCATTTTGAAGCAAAACTCACACACTCTTCATGATAAACCTAAACACAAATATTTCCATTACATATATACCTGGTTGGAATGAATGATTGTATATCAATATACGATTTCCTTTAATTTTTCAGATATCAGTTCAATTCATTATTTAAAGTTCAAAAAAGTTATATTATTTATTCACAGTATGGTCTATTCATGCTTTTTCTCTATGTTCCTAGAAACAGGGTACACCTCTTTGTACCCCTGATTCTCATTTTACATCTTCAATATATTGCTCCCAGAAATGGTGAAAGAAATACTCATGTCACCTCATTATCACAGTAATATTCTGGACAAAAAATGGAAAGGTCACACTTATGATTGTACCAAAGCCTAAATGGAAAGTGAACATGGATTTCTAAAAAAATCCATGTCCAGGTTGCCTAATGCTGTCAATTGTCAATCCTATTAGTGACTACATATTTGTTTTTTTCCTAATTTATATATTCAAACTCAACCCTGTTGAAAATGTCTAATTCTATCACTCACTTTATACTTTGCCTGATTTCGTAATGTTTCTATTGATATCTGCTTTTCTACATATTTTCCCCAGTTCAACATAGTGACTGACTCTTCATATGTGCTGACATTTACATTCACTCAACAACCGAAAGTCTATTGCTAAAGAACTTTTGGTGCAAATCCTATACTCACTCTTCTTCCTAAACCTACAGACTATCTTCCTAATCCTACTGAATATCCCTTTTTGACTGGATGTTCTCTTCTTAATTCAATCATCCAATGTACAAGGTCCTATGCCATTGTATATGGAATTATCTGAGGCATCTTTGCAGAACATCATTCAAAGCTAAGTATCCCAATCAAGGGCAAAACCCTTCTGGGGTTCAAATCATACCTAGATTTCTGTTTTCCTACTTATATTTCACCTCTATATTCTTGTAAATATTGCAGGTTCCCAATACCATTATTCATCACACAGAATCACTCGTAAAACAAATCAAACATGTTTTTAACCCCAAGTATACACTGTTCCCTCACTCATTTTACAGAAGAGCAGGGACAGAGTGGTTCTTACAATACAGGAAAGTTGGGGACCTTCCACCTGATGAGAACCTCAAATGTCCATGCACAAATGATACCTGGAGAAGTTGTAGGCAGGTATGAAGCACCTGAGAGAGCAAAAGTCATCTTCCATGGCAAACAACCTGGTCAGGATGAAGGGATGTGTCTGAATCTGAATCTCTCTCTTCTTATTGTAGAGAAGATGGACCAAACCAGGC